>NC_069503.1:946051383-946176383 GCF_027579735.1 Bombina bombina
CCCTAACCCTAACACCCCAGTAAGTTAAATATAATTTAAATCTAACAAAATAAATTAACTCTTATTAAATAAAGTATTCCTATTTAAAGCTAAATACTTACCTGTAAAATAAACCCTAATATAGCTACAATATAAATTATAATTATATTGTAGCTATTTTAGGATTAATATTTATTTTACAGGCACCTTTGTAATTATTTTAACCAGGTACAATAGATATTAAATAGTTAATAACTATTTAATAGCTACCTAGTTAAAATAATTACAAAATTACCTGTAAAATAAATCCTAACCTAAGTTAAAATTAAACCTAACACTACACTATCAATAAATTAATAAAATAAAATACCTACAATTATCTACAATTAAACCTAACACTACACTATCAATAAATTAATTAAATACAATACCTACAAATAAATACAATTAAATAAACTATCTAAAGTACAAAAAATAAAAAAGAACTAAGTTACAAAAAATAAAAAAAAATTACAAATATTAGAAAAATATTACAACAATTTTAAACTAATTACACCTACTCTAAGCCCCCTAATAAAATAACAAAGCTCCCAAAATAAAAAAATGCCCTACCCTATTCTAAATTAAAATAGAAAAGCTCTTTTACCTTACGAGCCCTTAAAAGGGCCTTTTGCGGGGCATGCCCCAAAGAATTCAGCTCTTTTGCCTGTAAAAAAAAAAAACATACAATACCCCCCCAACATTACAACCCACCACCCACATACCCCTAATCTAACCCAAACCCCCCTTAAATAAACCTAACACTAAGCCCCTGAAGATCTCCCTACCTTGTCTTCACCACACCGGGTCCCGATCGGTCCAGAAGAGCCTCCAAAGTCTTCATCCAAGCCCAAGCGGGGGCTGAAGAGTGACGTCCATCCTCCAGCTGAAGTCTTGATCCAAGCGGTGGCTAAAGAATTCCATCTTCGGGCAGAAGTCTTCATCCTATCCGGGCAGAAGAGTAGATCCGGACTGGCAAATATCTTCATCCAAGTTGCATCTTCTATGTTCTTCCATCCGATGACGAGCGGCTCCATCTTGAAGACCTCCGATGCGGATCCATCCTCTTCTTCCGACGATTAGACGACGAATGACGGTTCCTTTAAGGGACGTCATCCATGATGGCGTCCCTCGAATTCTGATTGGCTGATAGAATCCTATCAGCCAATCGGAATTCGAGGGACACCATCTTGTATGACGTCCCTTAAAGGAACCGTCATTTGTCGGGAAGTCGTCGGTGAAGATGGATGTTCCGCGTCGGCGGGATGAACATGGATCCGGAAGAAAGAAGATTGAAGATGCCGCTTGATAGAAGACTTCAGCCGGATCATGGACCTCTTCAGCTCCTGCTTGGATGAAGACTTCAGTCGGATCATGGACCTCTTCAGCTCCCGCTTGGATGAAGACTTCAGCCGGATCATGGACATCTTCAGCCCCCCGCTTGGGCTTGGATCAAGACATCGGAGGCTCTTCTGGACCGATCGGTGAACCCGGTGTGGTGAAGACAAGGTAGGGAGATCTTCAGGGGCATAGTGTTAGGTTTATTTAAGGGGGTTTGGGTTAGATTAGGGGTGTGTGGGTGGTGGGTTGTAATGTTGGGGGGGGTATTGTATGTTTTTTTTTTTTCAGGCAAAAAAGCTGAATTCTTTGGGGCATGCCCCGCAAAGGGCACTTTTCAGGGCTGGTAAGGAAAATGAGCTTTTCTATTTTAATTTTAGAATAGGGTAGGCCATTTTTTTTATTTTGGGGGTCTTTGTTATTTTATTAGGGGGCTTAGAGTAGGTGTAATTAGTTTAAAATTGTTGTAATATTTTTCTAATGTTTGTAAATTTTTTTTTTTTTTTGTAACTTAGTTCTTTTTTCTTTTTTGTACTTTAGTTAGTTTATTTCATTGTATTTATTTGTAGGTATTGTATTTAATTTATTTATTGATAGTGTAGTGTTAGGTTTAATTGTAACTTAGGTTAGGATTTATTTTACAGGTAATTTTGTAATTATTTTAACTAGGTAACTATTAAATAGCTATTGTACCTGGTTAAAATAAATACAAAGTTGCCTGTAAAATAAATATTAATCCTAAAATAGCTACAATATAATTATAATTTATATTGTAGATATATTAGGGTTTATTTTACAGGTAAGTATTTAGCTTTAAATAGGAATAATTTATTTAATAAGAGTTAATTTGTTTCGTTAGATTTAAATTATATTTAACGTAGGGGGGTGTTAGTGTTAGGGTTAGACTTAGCTTTAGGGGTTAATACATTTATTATAGTAGCGGTGAGGTCCGGTCGGCAGATTAGGGGTTAATTATTGTAGGTAGGTGGAGGTGACGTTGGGGGCAGCAGATTAGGGGTTAATAAATATAATATAGGGGTCGGCGGTGTTAGGGGCAGCAGATTAGGGGTACATAGGTATAATGTAGGCTGCGACGGTGTATGGAGCGGCAGATTAGGGGTTAAAAAAAATATGCAGGTGTCAGTGATAGCGGGGGCGGCAGATTAGGGGTTAATAAGTGTAAGGTTAGGGGTGTTTAGACTCGGGGTACATGTTAGAGTGTTAGGTGCAGACATAGAAAGTGTTTCCCCATAGGAAACAATGGGGCTGCATTAGGAGCTGAACGCTGCTTTTTTGCAGGTGTTAGGTTTTTTTTCAGCTCAAACTGCCCCATTGTTCTCTATGGGGGAATCGTGCACGAGCACGTTTTTGAAGCTGGCCGCGTCCGTAAGCACCGCTGGTATTGAGAGTTGCAGTGGCGGTAAATTATGCTCTACGCTCCCTTTTTGGAGCCTAATGCAGCCATTTTGCGAACTCTAAAGACCAGCGGTATTTAAAAGGTTTGGGGGGGAAAAAACCAGCGTTAGCTACGCGGGTCGTTACCGACAAAACTCTAAATCTAGGCATAAGTGCTTTAGAGGCGCGGGGTACTGTGTGTGATTGTGTGTGACAAGCTTCATATTTGGATACAGATTATCTCTGCACTGATAATGTTTAGAGATAAGACTAATTAAAAGGACTTTTCTGCTATAATCAATTTGAAGAATCATAGAGCATTAAGACTACAATTGTGTTAATAGAAGAGCCAGACTCCCATGCTTTGGAGTCATTCACATTCTCCATAAGGACTCTATCTGCCAAAAAGGATTGATTAAGGAGTGATTTACAGTCGGTAACAGATAATACTTATGGTGACATTTACGATTTGATCCAAAAGAAGATTTACACATAACTTTTTCTTAAACTCTACAGATATATATATAATTTTACACATATTTGTATATGTGTAGAAACATTTTTTGTGGTCTAATTTTTAGTGCACTGAAATATTTGTATTATTAGTTTTTCTCTCTATTATTGTTTTACTGGACGTCCAGTTAGAATAGCAACTACCATTTTGTTTACAGTATTAGCATCTTTTAAACAGTACTAGTTTAATCTCCTCATACCTTAGCTTTTAAAGTGTGAGCTGTCCTACAATCTCTACGTCTGACTGCTCAAATACAGCTTGTTTTTATTCAATTTTGTATTTATATAGTGTATTCTAGTTGATATTTCATTATATTTTTATATTAAATAATTTGTTTTATTGTAATCTGCTTTTTTCGAGCTCATCCCTAGTATTTATTCTGTTATTATAGATTATAGTCTTATCACAATCATAAATTGTACTACACTAACTTTCTCAAGAATCCTATAATATAAAAGGCCAAGTGTGTCCGAAGCTGTCATGCGCAGTAGGGACAGCACAGGACAAACACACCTGGCCTTACTTGATCTGCTGTTTGCAGCACGGTGTGGCGAAAGTGGTGAGGGTGTGGCTGGGTGTGGTGGGGGCAGGGTCGGGCGTGGCAAAAGAGAGGGGAGAGAGATAGAAAGAGAGGGGGAGAGACAAAAAGAGATGAGCAAGTGCTAAAGAGAGGGGAAGAGAGAGCAAAAGAGAGGGGAAGAGAGAGCAAAAGAGAGGAGGGAGAGAGAGCAAAGTAGAGGGGAAAAAGCAAAATAGAGGGAAGAGAGAAAAAAAGAGAGGGGGAAAAAGAAAATATGATGGGGAAAGAGAGAGAGCAAAAGAGAGGGGAAGAGAGAGAGCAGAAGAGAGGGGGAGAGAGAAAGCAAAAGAAGAGAGGGGGGGAGATGGGGAGAGAGAGAGGGGGGAGGGGGGGAGAGAGAGGGGGAGAGAGGTGGGAGAGAGAGCAAAAATGAGGGGGAGAGAGCAATAGAGAGGGGGAAAGAGAGAACAAAAGAGAGGAGGAGAGCAAAAGAGAGGGATGGAGAGAGAGAGCAAAAGAGATGCGAGAGAGAGAGAGCAAAAGAGAGGGGGAGAGATAGCAAAAGAGAGGGGGAAGAAAGAGAGAGCAAAAGAGAAGGATGGAGAGAAAGAGCAAAAGAGAGGGATGGAGAGAGAGAGCAAACAAGCGAGGAAAGAGACAGAGCAAATGAGAGGGGGAGAGAAAGAGAGTGCAAAAGAGAGGGAGAGAGAGCACAAAAGAGAGGGGGGAGAGAGAGTACAAAAGAGAGGGGAAGAGAGAGCACAAAAGAGAGGGAAAGAGAGAGCACAAACGAGAGGGAGACAGCGCCAAAGAGAGGGGGGAGAGAGAGAGCGCAAAAGAGAGGAGGAGAGAGCGCAAAAGAGAGAGGGGAGAGAGAGAGCGCAAAAGAGAGGGGGGAGAGAGAGTGCAAAAGATAGGGGAGAGAGAGAGTGCAAAAGAGAGGGGGAGAGAGAGAGTGCAAAAGAGAGGTGGGAGAGAGAGAGTTCAAAAGAGAGGAGAGGGGGGAGAGAGAGAGCACAAAAGAGAGGAGGATAGAGAGCGCAAAAGAGAGGGGGTAGAGAGCGCAAAAGAGAGGGGGAGATAGAGAGCACAAAAGAGAGGAGGATAGAGAGCACAAAAGAGAGGGGGTAGAGAGCGCAAAAGAGAGGGGGAGATAGAGAGCACAAAAGAGAGGGGGGAGAGAAAGCCAATGATAGGGGGAGAGAGAGAGCGCAAAAGAGGTGGGAGAGAGAGCAAAAGAGAGGGGGGAGAGAAAGCAAAACAGAGGGTGGAGAGAGGGAGCAAAAGAGAGGGGACAGAGCAAAGGAAAGGGTAGAGAGAGCAAAAGAGAGGTGGGAGAGAGAGCGCAAAAGAGAGGGAGGAGAGAGAGCAAAAGAGAGGTGGAGCGAGAGAGAGCGCAAAAGAGAGAGGAGAGAGCACAAAAGAGAGGGGGGAAAGAGAGAAAAAGAGAGGGGGAGAGATAGAGCAAAAGAGAGTGGGAGGGAGAGAGAGCAAGGGGTGGGACCGCTGTACTGCAAAAAATGGCCCGTGTAAACGGGTTTTAGGACTATTACTGAATAAAACTGAATATTGAGGTCCAGACTCCCTGAATTATAAATTATAAATTATAGTATATAACACCAACACCAATAGCTTTATTCTCAACAGCTGATTATTTTTATAGAGTGTATATATTTCACACGTTTGACATCCCGAATCCTCAATCGTGAATATACACACTGATACCCAAAATTTTGCTTCACTAGAACTATTACTAAGACATGATTTCCTAATATCCCCAAATGTGGTTACCGTTAATGTTTTTACCCCTAGCTTAGAGCGCCAGTACATACTAATCCCTTTTTTAAGCCTGCCCAGAGGGCAGTCTATATGTTGTTAATAAGAAAAGAAAAAACTTAAACTACAGAAAAAAATAAACAAATTATCAAAAATAAAAAATTAAACCTAATCCCTATGAAAATTAAAAAGCTCCCCCCTCAATAAAAACACCCCCTAATTTAATGCTAAACTACCAATAGCCCTTAAAAGGGCTTTTTGTAGGGCTTTACCCTAAGTTAAACAGCTCTTTTGCAGTAACAAAAAATTCTAAGTCCCACCTAACAGTAAAACCAACAAACCCACCAAACCCCCCAAAAATAAATAAACCTAACACTAAAAACCCTAAACTATCCATTGCCCTGAAAAGGGCATTTGTATGGGCATTGCCCTTAAAAGGGCATTAATTAGGTTTATTGTGATGTGAGGGTTTTGTGATTTAGGGGTTAATAGGGTAATTAGGGTTATTGCAATGTGGGGGGTTTTCGGTTTATGGGGTTAATAAGGTAATTAGGTTTATTGCGATGTGGGTGATTGACGGTTAAAGGAATTAAGGTGTTAATGACTTTATTATTTTGCGATGTGTGGGTTTGCGGTGTATGTGTTAATACTTTGTGTAGGAGGTTCGTTTTTTTTGTTATACTTCGTACGGGCTGTGTTTTTTTTTTTTTTTCTTTTGTAATGCTCCGTTTGCCTTAACTGCATCCCAGTGGATTCCAAAAAAGGTGGGGTGGCACCACCCTGCCATCTTCGGAATCAACCTTGATGCAGCAAAGCTGCATCCAGGTGAATTCTTTTGGCTGCGCGCACAGCCAACATTCTGTTGGCTGCCTTGCGCTGCCAATATTCCATTGAGGATGCGTGCGCAACTGCCGACGGTGACAAATGCAATTATAGTATAGATAGAACATATTCTTTTATGTGAAGAACATTGGATTGTGAAATATTAATATTTTCATGTCGGGTTAGGTTACCGCACACGCAATATTCTAAGTTTGTTTCTTGCGTGTAATACTAGAACAGTTAGCACAACAGTGAAAGTGCTAAATAGCGATCCACTTGTAATCTGGCCCTCTAAGTCCATACATGATCACGAAAGAGCATTTTACAGTCAAAAATGCTTGTTCCAGTTTACAAGTTCAATAATTTAGGCACAAGCACTTTGAATCACATTCCTGTGACCGTGTTTGGACTTAGAGTGCATGAAGGTGCATCCCCTATAAAAACCCGGTCACTAAGGTGTGATCTTGTTAAGGGTCTCCTAGACAGATACAATGTTGCAATGTAGCAGGTTCACAATTTACAATTTCAGTTATGCTAAAATCCATTATAAGAAAATATTATAAGTCCATTCAATAAAAACTCATAGTCACCATCTTGTTTTCAGTTTATGCCAAAATGGAAACTGTGCTTTAACAAACAATAGAATTAAATATTTTTAAAAACAATACTCATCAAATTTAAAAAGTGACCATATAGAGTTAGACCATATGTAGCTATACATAAGTAAATGTGTGCCTTGTCTTCTGTACAAAGCTTATCCAATAGCAATGAATGCAGCATTAATTAATCAATAGCATGTACTATACAATGTCTTTTCTGGCCATTTCAGAAAGTGTTCCACATGTGCAAGACAATAGACTGTTTCTATTTAGCCATCAAATAATTTTAAATATGTCCAAAATGCCGTTTTAAGGATTTATTAAGTGACTAGAAGTGTGGAATTCAAAATGCCAAAACCGGGTTTGAAAAAGTATTGAAAATTAACTCAAAAACTGGATTGTGATAGCCAAGAACTTTTTGGCTCCATAGGAGAAATAGGGCATTTATCAAAGACAAACTATGCTACTGTGATCACATTGAATCAAAAAGTAGCCAGAAAAAAAGCTGAAAACTCCACAAGCAAAAGATTGTGATTGAGGCTAAAATTATAATATAACTTCAATGTTAAACTTTTTATTTTTTCTAAATGAATCAGTTGGTTAATTAATTACATCTATTGCATTACCAGTTCTAACTTTAAAGTGAATGTCAATTTTGACGCTAAAGTGCCCAGTTTTTAAAATTTTGATTAAAAACAGGGGCACTTTAATTCTTGAAAATGTACATTTAACTCATGTTGTGAAAAAAAAAACACTTACCTTTTAAACTTGACAGCAGCTCCAGCTTCCTCCGGTCGTCGCAAGCCATTTCTGACGTCAGAAATGATGGATAGGTCATCCTCCAATCATGGCTTCCCCCCTGGGGGAATCAGTGTCTGATTCAACGCCGTGATTGGAGGAAGCAGGATTCCTCATTTTAGACCCAGGAAGAGGCTTTGCAATGGGTGGAGGAAGCTGGAGCTGCTGTGAAGATTATAAGGTAAGTTTTTTTCACAACAGGAGTGAAATGTTAATTTTGATGAATTTAAGTGCCCCTGTTTTTAATCGAATTTTTAAAAACCAGGCACTTCAGCATCAAAAAAAATTGACATTCACTTTAAAAGCTGAAATTTCTAATTCTGGCAGGACTAACTTTCTATACATCCAAGAATTATAAACCCATTACTATTACATTTTACTACAACAACAGCTATTGTTTATCACAAGTAAAAAAAAAAAAACGGATTTAAAGAAGCATAAATCACCAATAATATAAGGCACATATATGTAGCTACAGTCAGCAGTTTGTTCCCAGTAGTGCTTTGCTGCTCCTACAATGGTATGATTTTCAATTATTTATCAAATAGAACAAAGCAAATTAAGAAATAGATGTAAATTGGACAGTTGTTTTAAAATTGCATTTTCTGTCTGAATCATAAATATTTCATTCTGATTGCACCTTTCATGTAAGCTCTAGAATAGCAATGCACTGCTGGTCCAGAGCTGAACATTGCTGCTAAGCAAATCAGGGGTGGAATATGTGCATATCCACTAATCACTGACTGTGTTCTGCTCAGGTTCAGCAGTGTATTGCCACTTCAGAACTTACTTTAACTATGTGTTAACCCCTTAGCAGGGATTTAGTACAGGGATTTAGTACATAATGTTCTGCTATCAGTAGTGCAATAATAAAATGCTGTATCACAATGGAGCCTTTTATTATCTTTGCTTTATGTCTTTTTAAGTGTCTTTAGGGGAAAAAATATCGCCTAGATTTAGAGTTCTGCGGCCAAAGGGGTGCGTTAGCTACGCATGCTTTTTTACCCCCGCACCTTTTAAATACCACTGGTATTTAGAGTTCACAGAAGGGCTGCGTTAGGATCCAAAAAGGGAGCGTATAGCATAATTTACCGCCACTTCAACTCTAAATACCAGCGGTGCTTCAAAAACGTGCTCATGCACGATTCCCCCATAGGAAACAATGGGGCCGTTTGAGCTGAAAAAAAACCTAACACCTGCAAAAAAACAACGTTCAGCTCCTAACGCAGCCCCATTGTTTCCTATGGGGAAACACTTCCTAAGTCTGCACCTAACACCCTAACATGTACCCCAAGTCTAAACACCCCTAACCTTACACGTATTAACCCCTAATCTGCCGCCCCCACTATCACTGACCCCTGCATTATACTATTAACCCCTAATTTGCCGCTCCGTACACCGCCGCAACCTACATTATCCCTATGAACCCCTAATATGCTGCCCCTAACCCCCGCCGACCCCTATATTATATTTATTACCCCCTAATCTGCCCCCCCAACGTCGCCGCTACCTACCTACACTTATTAACCCCTAATCTGCCGACCGGACCTCACTGCTACTATAATAAAATGTATTAACCCCTAAAGCTAAGTCTAAGTCTAACCCTAACCCTAACACCCCCATAATTTAAATATAATTTTTATCTAACTAAATAAAATAAATCTTATTAAATAAATTGTTCCTATTTAAAGCTAAATACTTACCTGTAAAATAAACCCTAATATAGCTACAATATAAATAATAATTATTTTGTAGCTATTTTAGGATTAATATTTATTTTACAGGCAACTTTATATTTATTTTAACTAGGTACAATAGCTATTAAATAGTTAATAACTATTTAATAGCTACCTAGTTAAAATAATTACAAAAGTACCTGTAAAATAAATCCTAACCTAAGTTACAATTAAACCTAACACTACACTATCAATAAATTAATTAAATAAACTACCTACAATTATCTACAATTAAACCTAACACTACACTATCAATAAATAAATTAAAAACAAATACCTACAAATAAATACAAATAAATACACTAACTAAAGTACAAAAAATAAAAAAGAATTAAGTTACAAAAAATAAAAAAAGAACTAAGTTACAAAAAATAAAAAAATAATTTACAAACATTATAAAAATATGACAACAATTTTAAGCTAATTACACCTACTCTAAGCCCCCTAATAAAATAAAAAAGCCCCCCCAAATAAAAAAATGCCCTACCCTATTCTAAAATAAAAATTGAAAAGCTCTTTTACCTTACCAGCCCTTAAAAGGGCCTTTTGCGGGGCATTCCCCAAAGAATTCTGCTCTTTTGCCTGTAAAAAAACATACAATACCCCCCAACATTACAACCCACCACCCACATACCCCTAATCTAACCCAAACCCCCCTTAAATAAACCTAACACTAAGCCCCTGAAGATCTTCCTACCTTGTCTTCACCATGCCAGGTATCACCGATCCGTCCAGAAGAGGGTCCGAAGTCTTCATCCTATCCAGGGCTGAAGAGGTCCATCATCCAGCTGAAGTCTTCCTCCTATCCGGGGCTGAAGAGGTCCATCATCCGGCTGAAGTCTTCACCCAAGTGGGGGCTGAAGAGGTCCATCATCCGGCTGAAGTCTTCTATCAAGCGGCATCTTCAATCTTCTTTCTTCCGGCTCCACCTTCATCCCGCCGACGCGGAACATCCATCCTGGCCGACGACTTCCCGACGAATGACGGATCCTTTAAGGGACGTCATCCAAGATGGCGTCCCTCAAATTCCAATTGGCTGATAGGATTCTATCAGCCAATCAGAATTTAGGTAGGAAAATTCTGATTGGCTGATGGAATCAGCCAATCAGATTCAAGTTCAATCCGATTGGCTGATTGCATCAGTCAATCAGATTGAGCTCGCATTCTATTGGCTGATCGGAACAGCCAATAGAATGCGAGCTCAATCTGATTGGCTGATTGGATCAGCCAATCGGATTGAACTTGAATCTGATTGGCTGATTCCATCAGCCAATCAGAATTTTCCTACCTTAATTCCGATTGGCTGATAGAATCCTATCAGCCAATCGGAATTCGAGGGACGCCATCTTGGATGATGTCCCTTAAAGGAACCGTCATTCGTCGGGAAGTCGTCGGGCAGGATGGATGTTCCGCGTCGGCGGGATGAAGATGGAGCCGGAAGAAAGAAGATTGAAGATGTCGCTTGATAGAAGACTTCAGCCGGATGATGGACCTCTTCAGCCCCTGCTTGGATGAAGACTTCAGCCGGATGATGGACCTCTTCAGCCCCGGATAGGAGGAAGACTTCAGCCAGATGATGGACCTCTTCAGTCCCGGATAGGAGGAAGACTTCGGACCCTCTTCTGGACGGATCGGTGATACCCGGCGTGGTGAAGACAAGGTAGGAAGATCAGGCAAAAGAGCAGAATTCTTTGGGGCATGCCCCGCAAAAGGTCCTTTTAAGGGCTGGTAAGGTAAAAGAGCTTTTCAATTTTTATTTTAGAATAGGGTAGGGCATTTTTTTATTTTGGGGGGATTTTTATTTTATTAGGGGGCTTAGAGTAGGTGTAATTAGCTTAAAATTGTTGTAATATTTTTATAATGTTTGTAAATTATTTTTTTATTTTTTGTAACTTAGTTCTTTTTTATTTTTTGTAACTTAGTTCTTTTTTTATTTTTTTGTACTTTAGTTAGTGTATTTATTTGTAGGTATTTGTATTTAATTAATTTATTGATAGTGTAGTGTTAGGTTTAATTGTAGATAATTGTAGGCAGTTTATTTAATTAATTTATTGATAGTGTAGTGTTAGGTTTAATTGTAACTTAGGATAGGATTTATTTTACAGGTACTTTTGTAATTATTTTAACTAGGTAGCTATTAAATAGTTATTAACTATTTAATAGCTATTGTACCTGGTTAAAATAAATACAAAGTTGCCTGTAAAATAAATATAAATCCTAAAATAGCTACAATATAATTATAATTTATATTGTAGCTATATTAGGATTTATTTTACAGGTAAGTATTTAGCTTTAAATAGGAATAATTTATTTAATAAGATTTATTTTATTTCGTTAGATTAAAATTATATTTAATTTAGGGGGGTGTTAGGGTTAGGGTTAGACTTAGCTTTAGGGGTTAATACATTTATTAGAGTAGCGGAAATGTCCGGTCGGTAGATTAGGGGTTAATAATTGTAGGTAAGGTAGCGGCGACATTGGGGCAGCAGATTAGGGGTTAATAAATATTATGTAGGGGTCGGCGGTGCTAGGGGCAGCAGATTAGGGGTACATAGGGATAATGTAGGTTGCGGCGGCGTGTGGTCGGCAGATTAGGGGTTATATTTTTTATTAGAGTGGCGGCGATGTGGGGGGGGCCTCGGTTTAGGGGTACATAGGTAGTTTATGGGTGTTAGTGTACTTTAGAGCACAGTAGTTAAGAGCTTTATGAACCGGTGTTAGCCCAGAAAGCTCTTAACTCCTGGCTTTTCTCTGCGGCTGGAGTCTTGTCGTTAGATTTCTAACGCTCACTTCAGCCAAGACTCTAAATACCGGCATTAGAAAGAACCCATTGAAAAGATAGGATACGCAATTGGCGTAGGGGGATCTGTGGTATGGAAAAGTCGCGGCTGGAAAGTGAGCGTTAGACCCTTTCCTGATTGACTCTAAATACCAGCGGGCGGCCCCCCTAACGCTTGTTTTGACGGCTAACGCAGAACTCTAAATCTAGGCGTTTGTAAGTAACACTGATTACACATCTTGACTAGTGATGTCGCGAATAGTTCGCCGGCGAATAATTCCCGGCGAACATAGCTTGTTCGCGTTCGCCGCGGCGGGCGAACATATGCTATGTTTGGTCCGCCCCCTATTCGTCATCATTGAGTAAACTTTGACCCTGTACCTCACAGTCAGCAGACACAGCCAATCAGCGGCAGACCCTCCCTCCCAGACCCTCCCACCTCCTGGACAGCATCCATTTTAGATTCATTCGGAATCTGTTTTCTTAGTGAGAGGAGGGACAGTGTAGCTGCTGCTGATTTAATAGGGAAATCGATAGCTAGGCTAGTGTATTCAGTGTCCACTACAGTCCTGAAGGACTCATCTGATCTCTGCTGTAAGGACAGCACCCTAAAAGCCCTTTTTAGGGCTAGAACATCAGTCTGCTTTTTTTTTTTCTGTGTAATCTAATTGCAGTTGCCTGCCTGCCAGCGTGTGTGTCAGGCTCACAGCGTATACTGTGCCCACTTGCCCAGTGCCACCACTCATATCTGGTGTAACAGTAGTGTACATTTAAAAAAAACAACACTTTTTTGACTGTGAAATAATAGCAGACAGCTGCCAGTACCCAAGATGGCCACCAATAAGGCAGATGGGGAGGGTTAGAGAGCTGTTTGGGGGGGGGATCAGGGAGGTTGGGGGCTAAGGGGGGATGTAATTTTCCATGGGAGTTTTGCCATGGATCCCCCTCTGGCATGCCAAAGTCCAGGTGTTAGTCCCCTTGAAACAACTTTTCCATCACTATTGTGGCCAGAAAGAGTCCCTGTGGGTTTTAAAATTCGCCTGCCTATTGAAGTCTATGGCGGTTCGCCTGGTTCGCCCGTTCGTGAACATTTGTGGAAGTTCGCGTTCGCCATTCGCGAACCCAAATTTTTATGTTCGCGACATCACATCTTGACAGTATAGTGATTTTACTAAAACTTTCCAGTACAAATCTAGGCCTTGATTACAAGTGTAGATCAAAAATATTAGTTTTATTGTGCATTAACATTGCTTGATCACAAAAAAAATTACTTCTATTTTTCACTCATATTACAAGTACAAAGTTATTTATTATTGCTTGAATGATATGTGCTAATATCTACATGTCAAATAGAGTGAATGCACTAAATCTCTCACATATAGACTTCTATGGGAGCGTGCGGTAAAATTTATTTCAGTTAGCCAATGACGTACTAAGCAGAGGGTGCGCTAAGCTCATCGTGCACAAGTAGGAGAGTTCTTCATTTAGTTCTGTGCTATACTATTATTAAAGGGACACTCAATCAAAATTAAATTTTCATTATTCAGATAGAGCATGCCATTTTAAACAACTTTCCAATTTACTTCCATTAACTAAATGTGCACAGTCTTTTTATAATTAAAATTTTGAGTCCCCAGTTCCTACTGAGCATGTGCAAGAATAAGTGTGTATACATTTGTGAATGGCTGATGGCTGTCACATGGTACGTGTATGCATTTGTGATTGGCTGATGGCTGTCACATGGTACAGGGGGAGTGGAAAAAGACATAAATTTTAAAATTGTCAGAAAAAAAATCTACTACTCATTTGAAGTTCAGACTAAGTGCTATTGCATTGTCTTGTTATCTTGCATTTGTTGATTATGCAAATCTACTGTGTTGATTGGTCCTTTAATAATGTTTTACATCAGGTCTTTAAAAGGGCTACATTTTATTATTTTTGGATTGAGCTTTAGCAGAACAATTAATGTCCCACTTGTAATACGAATGCAATAAATACACAAATAGCACTCTCTGTGTTATCCATTAAAAGTATAGGGCATGCTTAAAATGTTTTGGCCTCAAAAAGATGCTTTGGTTCAAATATTTAACCATCCATTGTAATGCCTGATAGTGCACTAGGATGCGCAAAAGATAACCATGCTCTACCAAATGCACTTCACTTGTAATCTAACCATTTTTTAAATGTAACAGTATTTACAAAATAACATATTCAAATTTGAATGCTAGGCTACATTAAGGCAAAATGGTTACAAGGTGACTATAATGATATTATTGAATATCAACAATAATGTGTAATAATTTGACCCCTAAGAGTGGATGACAATATTCTTAAAATAAGTTCCTTATTTGCTTTAAACAGTGTCCTGCAAAATACATATATAAACAATACATTTCTTTTTGCATGTTATCATAAAAAAAATCTGATGTGTTGTTTGGTGGTGTTGAACGATGAGGCTTGAGCATTAATAACAAGGCCAACTTTAGCACAAAAGGTTTTTTCATGTGCCATCTTAGATTGGACTTGTATGGAGTTCAAGTATGAGAGGGCAGATCTTTATCCTTAAGCCTCCTTTAGGCAATCCAAAACATTCTAGATGTGATATGTATAAGCTTTCTAAAACAAAGAACTACTTCACTTGGTAAACCATATAATATAAAGAGATGCAATACAGATGAAACATGTGAAAGGTCAAAACAGTGACCTTTTAACATCCTTTGTTATGTTTTAGTCTTTGCAAGATTACCCCATTCATATCTAATGTGGCATTCCATCTCAATATTTTCCAGACTACCCTGAGTTAAAAAGGAGCGACAAAAATAGAATAAAACACAATATTTAGTTACAAATTAGATAAGTGGGGAATTACTGAATGCAATAAACCATAAAATAAATAAATAACAGACTCATCTTGTACTGAAAAAGTTATATTATTTTTTGAAGTAATAAAAATTAGTACTTCGCAAATTTAATGCAACGAGTCTCAGTGCTCCGTTTATATATATATATATATATATATATATATATATATATATATATATATATATATATATACTTTGAGTTGTAACTTCTAACAAGTCAGAAAAGTTGCGGTATTGTTATTTCCACCAGTGATGTTGTCTGATAGCTTGTTTTCTGCTGTGTTCAAAGATACTACATGCAGCCTATAGCCTGGAACTATCTCAAACCAACAGTCATAGCATGTTTTCATTAAATCAGCGGCACCACATACCAGCTAAGAAATGTTCTATTATTTATTTATTTTTTTAAAAAAAGCTTATTTAAAATTATGTGAAACTGGTGAAATAAAATCTATTTGTGCCAGCAACAAAACATTGAACAATAATGGCTTGTAGAAATAACCCACTTACCACATATATGCACATTAAATATAGATGCTTTTACTTTTACCAATGTGTTGCACAAATGATAGTAAGTTGTATTTTCAGGAGAAAAGTATTCTATATGTTTTAAGGTCATATGTAAATGCAAAACTTTTTTTTATTTATTATTTTTAAAAAGAAAATCTTTAAAACCAACACAGTCATAAAAATATCCTAATACTTTTGTTGCTGTTCATTTGAGAGGACTTTATAAGATGTAGATTTTAATTTCTCTCCTCTAAAACATATGAAGTGGTTATTAAGATAGTGCTTTTGAAATAAATTGTATTATGAATGTGGTATTTTTATTAGCATTATGCAGATAAACTATTAAAAAATGAGGAGAAGGTGTTAGAAAAAAAACTAACACCTGAAGCACGGAATGGCGATCGCCGTAACGCAACCCCATTGATGTCTATGAAGAAAAAAAGTTACGTTTAAAGCTAACACCCTAACATAAACCCCAAGTCTAAACACCCCTAATCTGCTGCCCTCGACATCGCTGACACTGAAGTAAAGTTATTAACCCCTAATCTGACGTTCCCGACATCGCCACCACTAATAAAGGTTATTAAAGGGACAGTCTAGTATAAATAAAACTTTCATTATTTAGATAGGACTTTTAATTTTAATCAACTTTCCAATTTACTTTTATCATCAAATTTGCTTTTTTCTCTTGGTATTCTTAGCTTAAACTAAACATAGGTGGGCTCATATGCTAATTTCTAAGCCTTTGAGGGCTGCCTCTTATCACATGCTTTTTAAATCTCTTTTCAACACAAAGAGACAGAAAGTACACGTGGGCCATATAGATAACACTGTGTTCAGGCACAGGGGGTTATTTAAGACTTAGCACAAAACAATGCTAAATGTAAGACAATAGATAATAAACAGTCACAGTCATGTGATCAGGGGGCTGGAAGAAGGTCCCTAAATACAAGGTAATCACAGAGGTAAAAAGTATATTACTATAACTGTGTTGGTTATGCAAAACTGGGGAATGGGTAATAAAGGGATTATCTATCTTTTAAAACAATAACAATTCTATGGTAGACTGTCCCTTTAACCCCTATTCTGCCGCTCCCCGACATTGCCGCCACTAATAAAACTTATTAACCCCTAAACCTCTGGCCTCCCAAATCACCGCCACTAAATAAACCAATTAACACCTAAACCGCCAGCCCCCCACATTGCAAAAAAACTAAATTAAACTATTAAACCCTAAACCTAACAACCCCCTAAATTTATATTAAAATTAAAATATCCCTATCTTAAAATAAATATAAACTTACCTGTGAAATTAAAAAAAAAACTAAGTTTAAACTAACAATTAACCTAACATAACTATTATACAAAACTATTATACTAAAATTAAAATAACTACCAATTAAAAAAATAAAAAAATAAAAATTACGAAAAATAACAAACACTAAATTACAAAAAATAACAAATGAAATGATCAAATATAAAAACAATTACACCTAATATAATAGCCCAATAAAAATAAAAAAGCCCCCCCAAAATAAAAACACCCCCTAGTCTACAATAAACTACCAATAGCCCTTAAAAGGGCCTTTTGTAGGGCATTGCCCTAAATAAATCAGTTCTTTTACCTTGAAAAAAATACAAAGACCCCCAACAGTAAAACCCACCACCTAACCAACCAACCCTCCAAAATAAAAACCTAACTCTAACAAAATCCTAAGCTACCCATTGCCCTGAAAATGACATTTGTATGGGCATTGACCTTAAAAGGGCATTCAGCTCTTTTGCATTGCCCTGAAAAGGGCATTCAGCTCTTTTAAAAAAGACCAAACCCTAATCTAAAAAAAAAAACACCCAAAAAAAGTTAAAAAAAACTCAACACTAACCCCCGAAGATCCACTCACAGTTTCTGAAGTCCGGACATCCACCCTCATCCAGACGGCATCTTCTATCTTCATTCCAGTGGCGTCTTCTATTTTCATCCCGGCAGCGCTGAGTGGATCCATCCTTGAAGGCATCCTCTTCATACGGTCACCGCCGTACAAATCAGCCAATAGGATGTGAGCTATTGAAATATCTATTCAAATCAGTAAATAGAATTTCTGTAGTTCTCATCCTATTGGCTAATTTGAACAGCCAATAGGATTTCAGTAGCTCTCATCCTAGTGATTGATTTGAATTTCAAGATTCAAATCAGCCAATAGGAATGCAAGGGACGCCATTTTGAAAAGGCTCCCTTGCATTGATGATCCAGTGTACGGCGGTGACCGTATGAAGAGGATGCTCAGCGCCGGATGTCTTCAAGGATGGATCCGCTTCGGGTCGCCGGAATGAAGATAGAAGATGCCGCCGGGATGAAGACAGAAGATGCCGCCTGGATGAAGATAGAAGATGCCGTCTGGATGAGGATGGATGTCCGGACTTCTTCGGGGGTTAGTGTTAGGTTTTTTTGGTGGTGTTTTTTTTTTAGATTAGGGTTTGGGCTTTTTTAAAAGAGCTAAATGTCCTTTTCAGGGCAATGTAAAAGAGCTAAATGCCCTTTTAAGGAAAATGCCCATACAAATTCCCTTTTCAGGGCAATGGGTAGCTTAGGTTTTTGTTAGAGTTAGGTTTTTTTATTTTGGAGGGTTGGTTGGGTGGGGGGTTTTACTGTTGGGGGGTCTTTGTATTTTTTTCAAGGTAAAAGAGCTGATTTCTTTAGGGCAATGCCCTACAAAAGGCCCTTTTAAGGGCTATTGGTAGTTTATTGTAGGCTAGGGGGTGTTTTTATTTTGGAGGGGCTTTTTTATTTTTATAGGGCTATTAGATTAGGTGTAATTGTTTTTATTTTTTATAATTTCGTTTGTTATTTTTCATAATTTAGTGTTTGTTATTTTTTGTAATTTAGTATTTTCTATTTTTTGTAATTTTAGACTTAAATTTTTTTAGTAGTGTTAGTTTTTTTTAATGTGTAATATAGTTTTTTTAATTGGTAGTTATTTTAATTTTAGTATAATAGTTTAGTATAATAGTTATGTTAGGTTAATTGTTAGTTTAAACCTAGGTTTTTTTAATTTCACAGGTAAGTTTTTATTTATTTTAAGATAGGGATATTGTAATTTTTAGTTAAAGTTAGGTGGTGATAGGTTTAGGGGTTGATAGTTTAATTTATTTTTGGAGATGTGGGGGGCTGGCGGTTTAGGGGTTAATAGGTTTATTTAGTAGTGGCGATGTGGGGGGCTGGTAGTTTAGGGGTTAATAGGTTTAGTTAGTGGCGGCAACTTTATTATAGTGGCGGGGATGTGGGCGAGTGGCAGATTAGGGGTAAATAAGTTTTAAATAGTGTTTGCGATGCGGGAGGGTCCCGGTTTAGGTGTTAATAGGTAGTTTATGGGTGTTAGTGTACTTTGTAACAGTTTAGTTATGAGTTTTGTAAAACATTTTTGTTACACAAAATCCATAACTACTGCTCTCAGATGGCGGAATGGATTGTGTCAATAAAGGCTGTAATGCAAGCATTTTAGCCTCACCGCACAACCTGTAATACCGGTGCTATTGAAATCCCACACAAAAACATCATTTTTTTGAGTGAGGGATTAGCGTTGCATTACAGGGTACAATGCTTGCGGTACAGCTATACCGACAAGACTCGTAATGGCTGCGTTACTGTTTTTACACTGAAATGGCCATTAACCATAAAGCAAAACTCGTAATCTAGCCAAAAGATAATTATAATAACAGTAATAATTACTTATTGGTTAATCTGCCTGAAAGTAGGCATTTTCTGTTCTTTCGTCATTGCCACATAATAACAGACATGTTTTCCTGCCTATCTCTTCCCATTGAATTATGACAGTTAAAAATCTAAGCTTTGAAGTATATTGAGTATATATAAAGAGAGAGAGAGAGAGAGAGAGAGAGAGAGAGAATAATAACTGTTGTGCTATCTCTCTCTCTATATATATATATATGTATACATATATATATATATACTGTTGTTTTTTTGAGGATGATACAGGCCAATCATAGAGTGAAACAGTGATGTAGAGTGAGTTTTTATATTAGGAGGAATATGATTTTTGACAGATACAATTTTTACATGCATTTGAAGAAGTAGTGAGGTCATGGAGCAATATGTCATTGAATTAATAAAACTCATTAAGGATTATGCCTGGGGTGAATTCAGAGTCTCTGATCAGAGGTTGAAGCTCCTGTGGCATCAAAGAAAAAATGTTAAGAGCAACTTCTCAGAGAAATACACTAATTCATGAAAAGGGTTACGCATGCCTCATAAAAATTATAATCAAGTTAATAAATGTTTTCCAATATTTAAGGTAAAACCAATCTCCAAGTCAGCTCTGATAGAGCATTTACACTATCATGAAAAGTATATTTCACATTTCTTCCTGGATGGTCCCTCATCCTTATGATAAATAAGTTAAAAACAGAACCATTATAAGAACACCTTTAGCCCAGCTCCATCGTCTGTTATCTCTTTTATTATTGATGCTTTAAATATCTTATCAACCATCAATTTGTCCTGTTTAAAAAAGAACTTACAATATAAAGATATATTATTTACTGTCCAAGAAAGAAGAAAAATATATTGGGGTATAAATAGTTTAAGTAAATAGATTCATATG
Source organism: Bombina bombina (assembly GCF_027579735.1). NCBI lineage: Eukaryota > Metazoa > Chordata > Amphibia > Anura > Bombinatoridae > Bombina > Bombina bombina. Next base: position 946,071,669 of record NC_069503.1, read on the forward strand.
GAGGCTAAAAGAACCATTGCACAAGTGTAATTTATGGTAAAGAGGTAGTCTTTTAGTTCATCTACAAACCTGTCATGCATAAACTAAGGAAATGAGGGGTCAGGCTGGTGTGTATTTTAGAAATTAGGCCAGAGATGTAGAGCAGTAGTGTTTTGAGTGCCTTTTTAAGTACTTTACATTTAAAGGGACATTAAACACTTTGAGATGATAATATAAAATGATAAATTGTATATATATAAAAAAAACTGCAATATACTTTCATTATTTATTTTGTATCCTTTTCCTGTAATTTCATTCTGAAATTCTGAGCTTTTAAGTACCTGTTAGAAATGGAAGTGCAGTACACTTTTATATAATTCACACAGTCATTGGCTGCACACTCTAGTGACCTTTTTAAAAATATCCCTAATTGGCCACAGCAGAGAAGATAACCTTAGTTACAACATGGCAGCTCCTATTGTTTTATATACACTTAAAAAAAACTTTACACTTATTTTGTCAATATTTAAACAACTAATGAAACTTAAAAAATACATCTGCATGTTATTCTCAGACTAATCTTTTATTTGAATGAATCATTCTATCTAGCATTTATTTAGTATTTCATGTCCCTTTAATGTTATAAGAGAGAGGGGAGAAAAATCAGGGATTTGCAAAAAAAAACAGATCTCAGATTTAAACAAATAATGAGAAAAAATGTAAATATGGGAGAAAGGTTAGTGAGGGTTTTCAATTAGATAAATGATAATCCATTTTGGAGATAATACAAGTTTGGATTAGGATTTGTTTTGTATTGTTGATAAATTATGTCAGAATTTTAAATTATTCTTTTTTAGATAAAGTTGACGACAAGTTGCTTAATGCCAAGTTTGATGAAAAGTCAAAAGTGATGCCCACGTAAGTTAACCTTGGGAGATGTAAAGTGTTAATGTATTATTCATTTTTACAGAGATATATTTTTGGATGAAATAAAACAGAGGGTGGTACATAGGTAAGTATTAGACAAGCTAGGTTTTGGAAGGTGGTATGACATCCTGGAGGAGATGGATGACCCAATATTGAAGATCAGGAGTGATATATAGTGAGAACATAAGAGGACAAAAAGAGAGTCTTGTGGGACACCAAGTGACAGAGGAAGACATAGGATAGATGATACCATAAAAGTAAACATTAAAGGAGTGATTAGACAGGTAGGAGGTTACATCGGAAAGCTCAGAGTCATGAAGGACAATGGAGTCTAGTCAAGGTGATTGGTTTCCTTAGTAAAGCCAGTTTCTAAAGAATATAGAGTGTGGAAGAAAGATTCTAATAAATGCAATTGACAGATTATAGAAAGTAATTTATAGACATATATATTTGTAGAATAACAGAAGGGAAATAATGAGTTAGTTGAAAGGGGAAGTAGCATTAATTATATGTTTTGAATAGGGGAGTGATTAAAACATGCTTAAAGGGACAGAAAACACTTTTAGACTTATATATGTAATGTTTGTTTATGCATAATGAAACAACTTTGCAATATATTTTAATGGTTTAATTTGCCTCCTTTTCACATAATTTAGCTCTGAACTCTTGAGCAATTCCTAATACTCAGAACTTGAAATTCACCCTGCTGACTTTTCAAGGCTTACTATGCTAGATGTCTGTCCCTAATTGGCTTTAACTGGTAACAAATGCAAATAAATGCATTTTATACTAGCTTTATGACCGAAGCTAGCCTGGTTGTCTACTGGCTAAAGCTCAGATTGGCTCCATGAAATAAGGCAAATGGTGGCTGGAGTTTTGCTATTGAAAAACAATTGCAGAAAAAAGGATGATAATTTGTTTTAAAAATGTTAAGACTAGGCTGATATGTTATTCTAAAGCAACACAACAGTAATGTCTTGTAATTACTATCGGCCAGATTACGAGTTTTGCGGTATGAGGGGTGCAGTGTTAACTTGCACGTTATTGTCACCGCTCACTTACCTACAGCGCTGGTATTACAGGTTTTTACAAACCCGGCGTTAAACGACAAGAAGTGAGCATAGAGTAAAATTGTGCTCCATACCGCACTCCAATACCAACACTGTTTAAGTCAGCGGTGAGCTGGTTGTACGTGCTCGTGCACGATTTCCCCATAGACATCAATGGGGAGAGCCGGCTGAGAAAAAGTCTAACACCTGCAAAAAAGCAGCGTAAAGCTCAGTAACGCAGCCCCATTGATTCCTATGGGGAAACAAAATTTATGTTTACACCTAACACCCTAACATGAACCCCGGGTCTAAACACCCCTAATCTTACACTTATTAACCCCTAATCTGCCGCCCCCGACATCGCCCACACTTGCATTATACTTATTAACCCCTAATCTGCCGCTCCGGACATCGCCGCCACCTACATTGTACTTATAAACCCCTAATCTGCTGCCCCCAACATCGCCAACACCTACATTATACTTATTAACCCCTAATCTGCTGCCCACAACATCGCCGACACTATATTAAACATATTAACCCCTAAACCGCCGTACTCCCGCATCGCAAACATATGTTAAATATTATTAACGCCTAATCTGCTGTCCCTAACATCGCCGCCACCTAACTACATTTATTAATCCCTAATCTGCCGTCCCTTATGTCGCCGCCACTATATTAAATTTATTAACCCCTAAATCTAAGTCTAGCCCTAACACCCCCTAACTTAAATATAATTAAAATAAATCTAAATAAAACTTAATATTAATAACAAAATAATTCCTATTTAAAATGAAATACTTACCTGTAAAATAAACCCTAAACTAGCTACTATACAACTAATAGTTACATTGTATCTATCTTAGGGTTTATTTTCATTTCACAGGCAAGTTTGTATTTATTTTACCTAGGTAGAATAGTTACTAAATAGTTATTAACTATTTAATAACTACCTAGCTAAAATAAATACAAATTTACCTGTAAAATAAAACCTAACCTAAGCTACACTAACACCTAACACTACGCTACAATTAAATAAATAACCTAAATTAAATACAATTAAATAAATTAAATACAATTAGCTAAATTACAAAAACAAACAAATACTAAATTACAGAAAATAAAAAACAAATTACAAGATATTTAAACTAATTACACCTAATCTAATAGCCCTGGGAATTGCCCCAAAGAAATCAGCTCTTTTACCTGTAAAAAAAAAATGCAAACAACCCCCCCAACAATAAAACCCACCAGCCACACAACCAACCCCCCAAATAAAACACTAACTAAAAAAACCTAAGCTCCCCATTGCCCTGAAAAGGGCATTTGGATGGGCAATGCCCTAAAAAGGGCATTTAGCTCTATTGTGGCCCAAAGCCCTAACCTAAAAATAAAACCCACCAATATACCCTTAAAAAATCCTAACACTAACCCCCGAAGATTCACTTACCAGGAGAAGTCTTCATCCAAGCGGCAAGATGTCCTCAACAAAGCCAGCAGAAGTGGTCCTCCAGACGGGCAGAAGTGGTCCTCCAGACGGGCAGAAATTTTCACTCAGATGGCATATTCTATCTTCATCCTTCCGACGCGGAGCGGCTCCATCTTCAAGACATCCGGCGCGGAGCATCCTCTTCAATCAACGGCTTCTTGCTGAATGAAGGTTCCTTTAAGTGACGTCATCCAAGATGGTGTCCCTTAGATTCCGATTGGCTGATAGGGAATCCTCAGTTTAGGGGTCACTAGGGAGAATGATTTCCTCTTTTAAAGAATTTGTCCCATATTTTTTCATCTTTTTGCTTGTACAATTAAACAATTTAAAGTAATGATGATATATAAGAATTAGACCACTGGTTTTAAAACCTGTCCTCAGGCCTCACAAACATGCCAGATTTTAAGGATTTCCTTGTATGAGAGCAGGTAAAATAACCATGTTTAATAATCAGCTGATGATTCCACGTGTGCTCTAGTTCACATATCCTCAAAATCTGGCCTTTTAGGGAGGTCTGAGGACAGGTTTAAAAAACAGTGAGTTATACCAATGAATTTAAGTTATACCAGAATAATATTTTTCACTCTAAAAGTCATGCTTTCAATATTTCATTATCTAAACATCAGTTGATATCATCTATAGGTTTATGCATTTGTCAAACTATGTTTCTGTGATACACACTAGACAGATTGAGTGCTATATCCTAAGCAAGTTACACTAATGACAGGACCTCAAAATTGTTATATCCCTTTTTTCTATCAGTAAAAGTAGGCCCTCTCCATAAGTCTAAAGCAATCATTACCACTGAATTCACCTATCATTAGCCCACTCTATTTTATCCCCTTCCACATCACAATATTGGGATACAAAATTGAGAACCCCTAAATGGATTAATAATTCTGGACAGGAACAGTGCATTTTGTAATCAAGAATAATAGAAATACATTTAGAATTGTTATGGTTTAGGAGGTAATTGAAAGTTCATCTTGCTCGAAAATTTTATGGGGAGTAATATATGATATGATCACATGACTGTTCTGTTGTATTAGAATGAGCCTTCTGTTCTGAGAAAATATATGTCTATTATTTTAGCAAAGCTCAATTTTGTAGAATGGGGGCCAGGTAGCAATGCAGCAGAATTGCATAATCAACTAATGCATAATATATAGACAATGTAATAACACTCTATGTGAGAAGTAGATTTTTTTTTTTTCATTTTAAATTTCCTTCCATTTACCTCTCCTATACCATGTGACAGCCATCAGCAAGATACATTGTGCTTATAAAAAGACTGTGCACAATTTGAGAACAGAAGATAAATAAAGTGTTTAGTGTCCTCAAACTTTGCAATATCCATCCTGTTAAAAAAGTGCAACATTTACCTTTTTGTACTGTGAATTCCCCACATTGGGCATGACAGTACCTTGGGCACCTGATGCCAATCTCAGAGAATAGGAGCTTCTATGCACCAATTATTGACAGCTTATACGTCAAAACCTTCAATGGGAGTATGGAAAAGGGAGTTATATTGTAATTAAGAAATGCAATAGCTGCCCTTTTGTTACAGGATGTGCTCCTGTACTATAACAAAGTTTCTTGAAAACATATGCTTGGCCGTGTAGCCACAACTCACCATCTGTTAAAATGTTGCATTAGTCGCATTACAATTAGCTTTAAGTTGACAATTATTTTACTTACCTACAGGTGTGCAGAGTTTAAGCTAGCTCACCAGTCTGACATGTCAAAAGTGATTACTCAAAATGGGTATAATTGCATTGTCAGCAAATAAAACACTATAGTATTGAATTGAAAAGCAACATAGAAAAGATATTTCCTAAGATCATCATAAAATAAAAAAATACTGCACATGTAATTTAAAATGGTTATAGTTTGCCTTGGAATGAGCATGTGCAAAAAAATATATAAGTTTTATTTGTATCAGAGTATCGTTCAAACAACTGTAATATTTAATTGCTAACTTGTATCATAATATTGTTCAAACTATTGAAATATTTCTTTACTTTTTTTTATCATTATCATTTAATTCAAGTAAATTAATCCAGTAGTTTGTTTTGCATTCATGACTAAAAGTTGCTATACATATACTATAAGACTATTAAAAAATATATAATGCATGTTGCTTATATTTATATAAAATGCATGTTGTATATATATATATATATATATATATATATATACTGTAATTATTATTTTATTATATTTTTTAACAATTAAATATTCATTTGTCAACATCTTTTTTGTTTTGCATATTGTTTACAAACACTAATTATTTTCATTAAAGCAATCTGTCTATTAAACTTTTTAAGCTGATTGAAATCTTGTGTATCAGATTTCAATTACAAAACATGAATTAATTGCAGAAAGGTGCCAATTAAACCTGTATAGCTTTTTTAATAAGCACTTAATTAAAACTGTTAAGAGGCACATGTCATGGATAAAAATTAGAGAGATTATGATAATTCTTATAGCAATACCCGTATGTTGGCTTTTATAAACAGTCAGTAATATTTATGAAAGTATGCATGTTAATTTGTATGCACTGTCAACTGAGAGGAAATGTGCATGCTTTGATAAATCTAGTAGGTATCTGTTGGCTGTCTGTTTGATCTCTTGAGGATTATGTTTCTAAGTGGAAAGATTAATGAAAGCAAGCACCAAGGTTTCTGTGGTATAAAGCAAGCCAAGTTCACACCAAGATTGTGTTAATGAAAACAGATGGTTATTACAGTATTGCACAGTTGTGTAGCAAAATAATAGTTTTAGGAGGGTTGCCAAGCTGTTTCTCCTAGAGCTATATATCCTGATCAGATCAGAATATGCTTTTATTTATATTGGTTTAAAAAGTGTTTAGAGATCATTAAAAACAATAGAATCCAAAATATTTTTATTAAATTCATTAAGACTTGATTATGTGTCACTAATTGCTCAGTCTGTGACTTCCATCAGACAGATGCTTAGCACTTCCCAATAGTTTGCACACATTCATACATTTGTGTGTGTGCATTTCTGAAGAAGCGGAGTGTAACTTCCCAAAACATTAATTAAACAATTTGACCTACTTTACAGGGAGTGCAGAATTATTAGGCAAGTTGTATTTTTGAGGATTAATTTTATTATTGAACAACAACCACGTTCTCAATGAACCCAAAAAACTCATTAATATCAAAGCTGAATAGTTTTGGAAGTAGTTTTTAGTTTGTTTTTAGTTATAGCTATTTAGGGGGATATCTGTGTGTGCAGGTGACTATTACTGTGCATAATTATTAGGCAACTTAACAAAAAACAAATATATACCCATTTCAATTATTTATTTTTACCAGTGAAACCAATATAACATCTCAACATTCACAAATATACATTTCTGACATTCAAAAACAAAACAAAAACAAATCAGTGACCAATATAGCCACCTTTCTTTGCAAGGACACTCAAAAGCCTGCCATCCATGGATTCTGTCAGTGTTTTGATCTGTTCACCATCAACATTGCGTGCAGCAGCAACCACAGCCTCCCAGACACTGTTCAGAGAGTTGTACTGTTTCCCTCCTTGTAAATCTCACATTTGATGATGGACCACAGGTTCTCAATGGGGTTCAGATCAGGTGAACAAGGAGGTCATGTCATTAGATTTTCTTCTTTTATACCCTTTCTTGCCAGCCACGCTGTGGAGTACTTGGACGCGTGTGATGGAGCATTGTCCTGCATGAAAATCATGTTTTTCTTGAAGGATGCAGACTTCTTCCTGTACCACTGCTTGAAGAAGGTGTCTTCCAGAAACTGGCAGTAGGACTGGGAGTTGAGCTTGACTCCATCCTCAACCCGAAAAGGCCCCACAAGCTCATCTTTGATGATACCAGCCCAAACCAGTACTCCACCTCCACCTTGCTGGCGTCTGAGTTGGACTGGAGCTCTCTGCCCTTTACCAATCCAGCCACGGGCCCATCCATCTGGCCCATCAAGACTCACTCTCATTTCATCAGTCCATAAAACCTTAGAAAAATCAGTCTTGAGATATTTCTTGGCCCAGTCTTGACGTTTCAGCTTGTGTGTCTTGTTCAGTGGTGGTCGTCTTTTAGCCTTTCTTACCTTGGCCATGTCTCTGTGTATTGCACACCTTGTACTTTTGGGCACTCCAGTGATGTTGCAGTTCTGAAATATGGCCAAACTGGTGGCAAGTGGCATCTTGGCAGCTGCACGCTTGACTTTTCTCAGTTCATGGGCAGTTATTTTGCGCCTTGGTTTTTCCACACGCTTCTTGCGACCCTGTTGACTATTTTGAATGAAACGCTTGATTGTTTGATGATCACGCTTCAGAAGCTTTGCAATTTTAAGAGTGCTGCATCCCTCTGCAAGATATCTCACTATTTTTGACTTTTCTAAGTCTGTCAAGTCCTTCTTTTGACCCATTTTGCCAAAGGAAAGGAAGTTGCCTAATAATTATGCACACCTGATATAGGGTGTTGATATCATTAGACCACACCCCTTCTCATTACAGAGATGCACATCACCTAATATGCTTAATTGGTAGTAGGCTTTCGAGCCTATACAGCTTGGAGTAAGACAACATGCATAAAGAGGATGATGTGGTCAAAATACTCATTTGCCTAATAATTCTGCACTCCCTGTATTGTAAAAATTCCTGAAAGTGCTGTTTTTTGTTACATGCCTATATGTTATCACACTTGCATGCAGATAGCTAGCTCTTGATGAATTGTAAACACTTCTTTGGGTGTATGTATGTATAGATAGATGATAGATAGACAGATAGACAGATAGATAGATAGATAGATAGATAGATAGATAGATAAATAAATAAAACCTAAAGGTAGTTCTAAATATTTTAAATTCCAATGTTCTTCACATAGGTATTTGATTGGAAAGTGCTCCAGAGTATATATATATATATATATATATATATATATATATATATATATATATATATATATATATATATATATATATATATATATATATATATATATATATATATATATATATATATATATATATATATACCAAAACTTGCACTCACTGGTCTTCTTTTCAAAAACACACTTTTGGGACCTAGGTCTGAGGAAGGGGATACTCTGTCTCTGAAACGTCACAGTAAAGTGTGTTTTTGAAAAGAAGACCAGTGAGTGCAAGTTTTTGTTATTTCTATTTAGTGGTTACTAGCACCCTGGCTACTTGACTTTTGAAGTGAGAGTGCTCTCTGATGTGCTAATATATATATATATATATATCTGCATATATGTTTTTATATGTGTATATATTTAATTACTCCAGCAGAGCACACTCTCACCTCCAGGTAAGCTACCAGGGTGCAAGCAAGCTAATTAACAAAACAGCATGCACTCACTGGATTTGTGAAAATAGTGCTTTATTGGCACACAACAAAATCAGTGTGGATAACAAACAGTGTATTTAACAGGTGCAAAGGACCCACCCCTCATCAAAGAAGAACCGCCCATATACATCATCATTAGCATTGTATACAAAAAACAAACAAAAATAAATATTATGTATTAGTCAATACATATATAAATGCGATGTATATGCACACACGGCAGTAAACGTCTCTAGAGTAACTAATTCAGATAATCTAATGTGCTTAAAGTATTACTAAAATTTAGAGCTCTCATGCTAACAACCTAATTTAAGAAAGACAGGCTACATAAAGCCTGGTAACATATAGTATTTAATGTACATATCGACAAAAGATTGGCGTCCTATTTGTTTACTTATTCAGCCAAGAAACTGACTTAAATGAATAGAATAATCATATGGATTGTAATCAGTGTTTATATCTTACCACTCTCAGTCAGATATTTGCTGTGCTGGAGATGCCACATGTGTGGAAAGTGGGCTTTACCCTCAGTATGTCATCCGGCGTCATCAGGTGTAACAGCCAATCCCATATCAGCACGTCATAGGGGTGTGTATGTAAAGAAACATAATACTATGAGATATTTACTCCGGACCTTAATTTAACTACATGTCGTCTATTAAATACGATCTCACAACATGCCTAAGAGGGGAGAACGATGTGATCAATATTTTTAATATTCTATTTCTGATGGAAATAATGATCTATAATAGACAATTGTGTCAGTATAACAAATATGTGTAAATTAACTATAATCTACCTGTGTAGTGAAGACACTAAAAGTTATTAAATCCGTGTGGAGCATATAGAGAGATATGACATACTGTACAAAAAAAATTATCAATGAATCTAAGCTAGTACATAAAGGTAATGGTAGCAAAAGGAACAAGACACATATACTAGAGCTGATCTCTAGAAAATTGCAGAAAACATTCCCAGTCTATTTGATGGTTCAATCCTTTGGGGTAAAGGGTATTTAGTTTTAAAATCTATTTAAACTCAATCTGTAAAAGGCTTGGCTTCTGTCCCCTCCTCTCTTAAAGGGTGCTACGTGGATCAATAAGAATAAATCTTAGGTCACTCACAGTATGTTTGCAAAGCATGAAATGCCTTGCTACAGGTAAATCACTACTTTTTTTTTTTTGATGGCCTCTCGATTAGAGTATCAATGATTGGCCATCCTGGTTCAGATGTTGTCACTGGTCTTCCCTATAAAAACTTTTCACACACACAATTCAAGAGATATATCACATGTGTAGTGGTGCATGTGAGGAAGAATTTGATATCAAATTTATGGTTTGTATGAGATGTCTAAATTGAGTCCCTTGAATCATGGAATTACACGTAGTACATCCCAAACACTTGAAACATCTTTTCTTCTTATTCCTTAACCAGTTCTTTGATCATAGCAGTGGTCTGGATCCGTTAACATTAGTTGATCTCTAAGTGATCTGCCTTTTTGTAGCCTATCATTGTAGGTCCATACTCTTTAAAAGGTAATGTTGGATCTGTATTGATAACAGTTCAATGTCGTTTCAGTTCCTCATTAATATTCCTTTTATTAGGAGAGTATTGTGTGGTAAAGAACAATGTCTCGGTCTACTCCCTTCCTTCAGGTTCATTCTTTTAGCCCTCTGTGCCAATAATACACCTTGGTGTGTTAAATTCTGTGTCTCCTTGTATAATTCATTGATATCCTTTGTAGGATATCCTCTTTGGATGAACAGTTCAGCCATCTCACGTAACTGGGTCTGTTGTTTGATGGGATCAGTATTATTCTGTACTGTTCTCAGTAACTGTGCTTTTCAAATGGATCTAATCAGACTTATTGGATGTACACTTTTATCATAGAGGATGGAATTTTTATCTGTACGTTTCAAAAATAATGTGGTTGCCAACTTTCCTTTATCTTTATATATCATCAAATTCAGGAATTCTATTTGTTCTTCACGATGTTAGAGATTAAATTTGACTGGATATTCTAGTGCATTCAGTTCTTCAAACCATTGTTCAGATGATTTTGCTGTCCCATTCCATATAAAGAATAAGTCATTTATGTATCCACGATACATAGATACCTGTGGCTTATCCATGATTCACATAATCTCCAGTTCATATTCCTCCATGAAGATGTTGGTGTATGATTGGGCCATCTTTGACCCCATCGCCGTTCCAGATGTTTGTAGATAGTATTTTGTTTCAAATTTGAAGTAGTTCCTCTGTAGGCAATATGTTGCTATATCCAACAGGAAATCAATAGGGGGACCGATGTAGGGTGTTTTGAGGAGGGATTTTTGCATTGCTCGTATACCCAACTTGTGTGGTATGATGGTATATAAGCTATTTACATCTGCTGTTACCAATAGGCTGTTTGATTCAAGTGTATACTGTACCTTGACCAATTCCTCAATCAATTGAGAGGAGTCTGTAAGAAAAGAGGACATCCTGGTGACACAAGGCTGCAAAAAGAAATCTATGTATTTGGCTAAAGGTGATAGGATTGAGCCTCTGGCTGAAACGATGGGACGTCCTGGTGGTCTTTCCAATGGTTTGTGAATCTTGGGCAAGGTGTATAAGATTTTCCATACATAGATATTTGTAGATGTTATCTGTTATATATTTATCTTGGAGTGCTTTTTTGAGAGCCCCTTCAATGGTTTTCTGGAATATCTTAGTTGGATTTCAATCTAGACTTCTTTACACCTGTTGGTCAGCCAACTGCCCATAAATTTCATCTCTGAAATCCTGATAGTTCATAATAACAACTGCCCTGCCCTTATCCGCGGGGCGGATGACAATTGTAGGATTATTAGCCAAGGTTTTAATGGCCTCCTTTTTTTCATAATACAGGTTATGATGAAATCTGGGTTTCTTAGGTGAGATGAGATCTGAAGAAATTAATCGAGCATAGGTCTTAATACTCGCGTTGTTATTCACAGGATCAAATTGGCTATTTGGGGTGAACGGAAACACCACATCATCCATGTGTTTTCCCTTGAAATGATCTTTAAGCTTGATCTGTCTCTGATGTTTTTTAATGTCAATATAGGTGTTAAAGTCATGTGATGAAAAAGTAGGATTAATTTCAGAAGTGCTAGATACAGATTATTGACTGATACACTCTCAGTCACATTCTCTTCTGGAATAGAATTCTGTTTATATCCTCGGTGGTGAATGTGAATGTAGCAGTCTCATCCGTTTCTCTTTCCGTGTTCTGTGCAGTATATAGAGCTCCAAACAGCAAAAGTGTCACCTTTGGTAATATTGTGTTCTGTGAACAGTGCACTTGTGCGTGTGTGAGACTTCTCTGATGTATGGGTGATGAGCGCCTGTAGTCCAAATGTGGCTGCAGCAATAAACAATGTAATTTTCCAGCAGAGCTCTCTCACCTCCAGGTCAGCTACCAGGGTGCAAGCAAGCAAATTGACGGTCCCAAAACAGCATGCAGTCACTGGATTGGTGAAAATAGTGCTTTATTGGCACACAAGAAATCAGTGACGTTTTGGGGATCTCACTCCTTCATCAGACTAAGTAAAAATGTGGATAACAAACAGTGCATTTAACAGGTGCTAAGGACCTACCCCTTATCAAAGAAGAATCACCCAAATACATTATCATTAGAATTGTATTCATAAAACAAACAAAAATTAGTCAATACATATATAAAAGCGATGTATATACACACACAGGGCAGTAAGCGTGTTTAGAGTGACTATATCAAGAGTGACAATATTTTTGTATAATATGTCATATCTCCCTATATGCTCCACATGGATTTAATAACGTTTAGTGTCTTCACTACACAGGTAGATTATAGTTAATTTACACATATTTGTTATACTGACACAATTGTCCATTATAGATTATTTCCATCAGAAATAGAACATACGAGACTAGACTTTATATCTGTATCCCATTTATTTATCTAACTATGTAGTCATTTACACTGTGTGCATAATTATTAGGCAAATGAGTATTTTGACCACATCATCCTCTTTATGCATGTTGTCTTACTCCAAGCTGTATAGGCTCGAAAGCCTACTACCAATTAAGCATATTAGGTGATGTGCATCTCTGTAATGAGAAGGGGTGTGGTCTAATGACATCAACATCAACACCCTATATCAGGTGTGCATAATTATTAGGCAACTTCCTTTCCTTTGGCAAAATGGGTCAAAAGAAGGACTTGACAGGCTCAGAAAAGTCAAAAATAGTGAGATATCTTGCAGAGGGATGCATCACTCTTAAAATTGCAAAGCTTCTGAAGCGTGATCATCGAACAATCAAGCGTTTCATTCAAAATAGTCAACAGGGTCGCAAGAAGCGTGTGGAAAAACCAAGGCGCAAAATAACTGCCCATGAACTGAGAAAAGTCAAGCGTGCAGCTGCCAAGATGCCACTTGCCACCAGTTTGGCCATATTTCAGAGCTGCAACATTACTGGAGTGCCCAAAAGCACAAGGTGTGCAATACTCAGAGACATGGCCAAGGTAAGAAAGGCTGAAAGACGACCACCACTGAACAAGACACACAAGCTGAAACGTCAAGACTGGGCCAAGAAATATCTCAAGACTGATTTTTCTAAGGTTTTATGGACTGATTAAATGAGAGTGAGTCTTGATGGGCCAGATGGATGGGCCCGTGGCTGGATTGGTAAAGGGCAGAGAGCTCCAGTCCGACTCAGACGCCAGCAAGGTGGAGGTGGAGTACTGGTTTGGGCTGGTATCATCAAAGATGAGCTTGTGGGGCCTTTTCGGGTTGAGGATGGAGTCAAGCTCAACTCCCAGTCCTACTGCCAGTTTCTGGAAGACACCTTCTTCAAGCAGTGGTACAGGAAGAAGTCTGCATCCTTCAAGAAAAACATGATTTTCATGCAGGACAATGCTCCATCACACGCGTCCAAGTACTCCACAGCGTGGCTGGCAAGAAAGGGTATAAAAGAAGAAAATCTAATGACATGGCCTCCTTGTTCACCTGATCTGAACCCCATTGAGAACCTGTGGTCCATCATCAAATGTGAAATTTACAAGGAGGGAAAACAGTACACCTCTCTGAACAGTGTCTGGGAGGCTGTGGTTGCTGCTGCACGCAATGTTGATGGTGAACAGATCAAAACACTGACAGAATCCATGGATGGCAGGCTTTTGAGTGTACTTGCAAAGAAAGGTGGCTATATTGGTCACTGATTTGTTTTTGTTTTGTTTTTGAATGTCAGAAATGTATATTTGTGAATGTTGAGATGTTATATTGGTTTCACTGGTAAAAATAAATAATTGAAATGGGTATATATTTATTTTTTGTTAAGTTGCCTAATAATTATGCACAGTAATAGTCACCTGCACACACAGATATCCCCCTAAAATAGCTAAAACTAAAAAGAAACTAAAAACTACTTCCAAAACTATTCAGCTTTGATATTAATGAGTTTTTTGGGTTCATTGAGAACATGGTTGTTGTTCAATAATAAAATTAATCCTCAAAATACAACTTGCCTTATAATTCTGCACTCCCTGTATTCAAGTAGATATTTGTAATTTATGTTTCCTTATTTAACCTGTTCCTCATTATGTAGGTTATCTATTTCATTTTAAGGGATTTCCCATGACTGTGCTTAAGCATCAATACACCCACCCCTTCCTCTAAGTGATCAGCTGTCAGATGATAAACACACTGCCTGTGAGACTCAGACATGGGCAGATATGTGAGTTCTAGCAACACAGAGTAAGTCATGAGTTAAAGAAATCAATCACATCGTTCTCCCCTCTTAGGCATGTTGTGAGATCGTATTTAATAGATGACATGTAGTTAAATTAAAGCGACACTGAATCCAATTTTTTTCTTTTGTGATTCAGATAGAGCATGCAATTTTAAGCAACTTTCTACTTTACTCCTATTATCAAAATCTCTTCATTCTCTTGGTATCTTGATTTGAAATGCAAGAATGTAAGTTTAGATGCCGGCCCATTTTTGGTGAACAACCAGGGTTGTTCTTGCTGATTGGTGGCAGTGCTTTCCATGGTTCTGAACCAAAAAAATAGCTTAGATGCCTTATTTTTCAAATAAAGAAAGCAAGAGAACGAAGGAAAATTGATAATAGGAGTAAATTAGAAAGTTGCTTAAATTTGCATGCTCTATCTGAATCACAAAAGAAAAAATTGGGTTTCAGTGCCCCTTTAAGATCCGAAGTACATACACACCCCTATGACGTGCTGATATGTGATTGGCTATGACACGGATGACATACTGAGGGTAACGCCCACTTTCCACACATGTGGCGTCTCCAGCACAGCAAACATCTGACTGAGAGTGGTAAGATATAAACACTGACTACAATCCATATGATTATTCTATTCATTTAAGTCCGTTTTTTGGCTGAATAAGTAAACACATAGGATGCCAATCCTTTGTCAATATGAATATTAAATACAATATGTTACCAGGCGTTAGGCAGCCTGTCATTCTTAAATTAGGTTGTTAGAATGAGAGCTCTGAATTTTAGTAATACTTTAAACACATTAGATTATCTGAATTAGTCACTCTAGAGACGCTTACTACCCTGTGTGTGCATATACATCGCTTTTATATACTGTATGTATTGACTAATACATAATATTTATTTTTGTTTGTTTGTTTTTTGTAAACAATGCTTATGATAATGTATATGGGTGGTTCTTCTTTGATGAGGGGTGGGTCCTTTGCACCTGTTAAATACACTGTTTGTTATCCACATTTTTAATTAGTCTGATGAAGGGGTGAGATCCCCAAAACGTCATGAAAATTTTCAGGACTTTTTCTGCAACCAAGCCTTGGTGGAATTTGAGATATGCTTGGGATCATTGTCCTGTTGGAAGGTCCAATTACGCCAAAGCTTCTGCATCCTCTGAGACAGCATGACATTTTCTCCTAGGATTTCCTAATACTTCAATGAATCCATCTTGCCTTCCACATGCTACAGATTTCCAGTGCCAGGGGATGCAAAGCAGTCTCAGAGCATCACTGAGCCACCACTATGCTTAACTGTAGGCAGAGTGTTCTTTTCAGCGTATGCATCATTCTTCTTCCTACAGACATACTGCTGATCCATCCAGCCAAAATGTTACAGTTTTGTTTCATCGCTCCACAGAACAGAATCCCAAAACTTCTGCGGCTTATTTATATGATTCTGAGCATATTGAAGCCGACTTTTGTGTGCTTTTGGGTAGGTATTTGTGTACGTCTTGGAGTTCTGGCATGGAAACTTTCTGCGTTTAGTATTCACCTTACTGTGCAAACTGAGACCTCAGTGCCTGTTGCCACAAAGTCTTTATGCAGGTCTTTTGCTGTCGCTCAAGGGTTTTTCTAAGCCTGCTTCTCATAAATCTGGTTACAGCCATTGATAGCTTCCTTTTTCTGTCTCGTCCAGGTAATGTAACCACTGTTCCTTTAACTTTGAACTTGCAAACTATGCTTCCAGTGGTGTCTCTAGGAACATTCAGTGCCTTCGCTATCATTTTGTATGCTGTTCCTTGTTTGTAAAGGAAGATAATCTCTTCTCTTACATTTTTGGACCATTCTTTTGACTTAGCCATATATCTAACATGCAGTCAAATGTGACACTCAACAAACCCCTAGCCAGATTAGGTATTTCATGTGTTCTAGCTCAAGCACATTTGGTGCAACTAATGAAGCCCTTGATTAGTTGCATCAGGTGTGCTTGAGACAATACCTGCTTTACACTTTTGTGCTGTTGTGAGGGATTCTATTCAGGGCTTGAATAATTTTAAGACTGCAGAATTCATTAAAAGTTGCATTTTGCATTTTCAGTTGAATTTGGGTAAACCAGTTGAAGCATTCATTGTGTTGAGTCAGTTCAATTGCTTTTGTTTGATTTGTTTATTGCAAACAGCTGAAAGTCTGCAAAATTTGACCCTTAACCTGATTTGCAATGGGGGTTGAAAAATTATGATTACAACTATATATATATATATATATATATATATATATATTAGCCCTTTCCAATCAAACACCTTGTCATATACCATATACCATTTAACCCTTATAAAAAAAAGTTTTACATTTCTAACAATAATTTTTATCACGTTGTGTACATGTGAGTGTAACACTTTATTTTACTTGTACTTATGTTGTGCTTGGTGCACATTTTTTTTTAAACACAAATTTAGTTTGCGCTTGAGCGAACACCTTTACTTTAAACTTACGCGCTCAAGTTATCGAAGTAATGATATTGGTTATTTGGACCCACGCAAACAATAGCTCTCCACTTGTAGTCTAGTCCATAATTAAAAGGACAGTCAACACCAAAATTGCTATTGTTTAAAAATATAGATAACGCCTTTACTACCCATTCTCCAGCTTTGCACAACAAACATTGTTATATTAATATATTTTTAACATTTAAACCTCTAAATATCTGCCTGTTTCTAAGCCACTACAGACTGCCTCTTATCAAATGTTTTTTTAAAATGTTATTTTTATTTTTATTGAGTACAAATAAATGAATGGACATACAGTATAGATTACAAACATTGCATCACATTAACACATATTTTCTGATAGTTTGAAAAATACAAGCAGAAGGACTCCCTGGAGGAGTGAATCGACATAGGGGAATGTGACCCCTATTGCGGCAATGGAGCCGTCTGAGTTCAGGGGGCGGAGCCTGGTGCCGGGTACTTGAGGCTGGGAGCGGAAGCAGTCCGTCCTCTTTAGCCTCTTCAAACGCAAGGGAAAAGTTTGTTGGAGAGACTTGCGGGTGAAGAGGCCTTAGAGGATGGACTTAGTACTTGAGAAGGTGAACTGGATGGCGACGGTACGCGGGACAGCATTGCTCCGGGATTACTTAGCTGCTGCTAATCTCCTGGGAGCCACGTCGGAAGGGAGCAGTCACTGCAGGTCGCGGAGGTGGTCCAGGCCTCCGGATCGTTTATCCCCAAATGTCGGGAGCGGTGGTGTCAGAGCCCCCCGGCGGGGGTGTGTGTCCAGGAGCTTGTTAGGTGAGTGGAGCAGCAGCGGAGGGACTCCAGTGCAGAGGTCGTTTGAGGAACTGACGGAGGAGGTGGCTAGCCGGACCGGGCCCACGGCAGGTAAGCAAAGCAGAGTGAGCGGGCTGGGCCTTGATCAAATGGGGGAATTGTTGCAATTGTTTAAGGAGACAGGAACACTGGGGGAAGTGGACACGGCAGGGGAGGGGACTCCTTTGGCCTCTCAGGAGTGGCGGGAGCTGGCTGCGGCAAGGGATGGGAATCCTGTTGCCTCACAGAAAAGGCGGGAGCTGCTTGAAGGGACAAGTGGAGGCATAGATTTGGCCTTGAGGAGGGACAGAGTGGGGGCTGCAAAAAAGCTTTCAGTTAAAGGTATAGATGTAGCTGGGAAGGGAATAGGGGGTCAAGGGGGGGAGCCAGATAGTGGTAGAAGTACCTAGGAGAGGGTCGAAGAATGTGAGGAAGTCAGTTAAGAGGAATAGGTCAGGGAAGGTTAAGGTTGATGATGGCAGTGGGGTTGGGAGGATATGTGAAAGGCAGTTTAGCAGTGAAGGGAGAAGTAATAGGGGTAAAGGGGTTTCCATGAGGGGAAAAGGGAAGAGCAGAATGAGGGGGGGGAGGCTAGCAGGTAAAGGTAGGGGGGGCAAGAAAAAGGGGGGATTAATGCATTATGTTTATGTCCTGCAGGTTTAGGGCAGGAAGAAAGGGCCCAGGTAGGCGGTGGGACAGATATGTCTGTGGATCCGTCAGGGCAGGACCTGGAGGGAGATGCACTGTGCTTTGATTATACGTACAGCGACTTGGAGATGGATGATCCTGGGGAGGGCACTTCAGCTGGACCAGTGGGCCAACGGCAGGTAGGGGACCTGGCCACTTTAGAACATAGGGCTTTATCACCAGGGTTGATTGGGCAGAGAGGGGAAGGGGAAGCAGGGGTTAGGTCTAGAGGAGGGAGCGTTAGGAGTAATAGGGAGGGATTGCATGATAGGCCTTTCACTGTCTCCTCTACGCAGATACGGCCTCAGGGTAAGGATACCCGTGAGCGCCACAGCCCTCGAAGGTCAGGTGATGAACGGCGTCATGGTAAATCCCGGTCACCTAGGGAGAGAGTGAGGCATCATCAGGAGAGGCGTTCTCCCACAAGGAGGAGGTTGGAAAGAGCAGCAGAGAGGAGCAGAAGGAGGCGTAGGTCCAGGTCACCTTTGCCAAGACGGAGGGCGTACAGGCCTCGGAAATGGGAAACTAGGCCTCAACCGGAGTCATTAGGAGCAGAACAGGCCCAGGAATCCGGAGCAGTGACACCAGCTACGGCGCCCAGGACAACAGGTGAGGGTGCTGGGAGATTATTAGGTGTGGATGGTGGTGAGCATGTTGGAAAAAGTGTGCAGCAGGCGCTGGTGAGCAGCTTAAAGGATTTATTGGCAAAATTTGAAAAGCAATCGGTGGGTCAGCAAGAGAATGTTGCGACAGCCTGGAGTGGGGGGACGGGAGGTGGGACTCCTGCATCGGGAGTGGTTGCAGGGACGGGAGACAGCGGCCTGGTAGCTGGGGGGGCCCAAGGGCAGAAGAAAGATGGGGCTACGTCTGTGGACATTGTGAAAGTTCCAGAGAGCGCGTTGAGAAGACCGTGCTTATGCTCCATTGGACCGCTGGGTATACATTTGACGCAAGAAATAAAAGAAAAAATATGGAAAAGGGAATTTTTGGAGCTTTTTTCATTGTTACCCCTGGAGCAGACGATGGAAATCAAGGAAGACGCAAAGGATAAAGAGAAGAAAGAAGAGGATGAACGAAAGAAGCGTTACCGTAAGTTACCAAAAACACTTTCAAATTGGTCGAGGGCCTTTTGTATTTTGGCTGCTGTGATTGGTGAGACGTTCCCGGATCAGTGTTTTGCACTCTTTTGCTATTATGATGAAATCGCGGGGGCATATCGCACATATGGGGGATTTGCCTGGTGGCGGTATGACAAACAATTTTGTCAGCGTTTGGCAGTAAGGCCGGAGATGTGGTGGGACGACCGGGACATGGGTATCTGGTTGGAGTTGATGACTCCGATGCGTGGGTCCTTTTGTGGCCTCAGTGGAGGAACAGCAGGGGGTGGTAGTCCATCCGGGGGTGTTTCAGGGGGAGGCGCAGCAGTGGCCATTAGGAAGGGGTTGTGCTTCCAGTACAACGAGGGCCTGTGTAAATTCGGGAGTGGATGCAAATACAAACATGCGTGTTCCAGTTGTGAAGGAACACACCCTTGGACCAGATGTTTCAAAAAAGGTGGCAGTGGAAACACGGGAGAGGCTGCTCTTAAGGGCCAAGACCCCAGTGAAGGTAAAAAGGATGGTGCCCTGGCTAGAGCGGTTCGATAAGGTTAGAGGGAAAGCGGGGGATGCTGAGCTATTGTTAACGGGGTTTAGTTCTGGATTTTGGATTCCGTTCGAGGATGGGGGGCTTGTCAAATTTTGGGGAATTTAAAGTCTGCTAGGGAATTTCCGGAGGTTATTCAAAGTAAATTGGATAAGGAAGTGGCATTGGGAAGGATGGCAGGGCCGTTCACTCACCTGCCATTTAAGAATTTGAAGGTGTCTCCGTTGGGGGTGGTTCCCAAGAAAGTGGCTGGACAATTTCGTCTAATCCACCATCTGTCTTACCCTAAGGGTTCGTCGGTAAATGACGGTATCGATTCTGACGTGGCTGCAGTGAGGTATGCTTCCTTTGATCAGGCTGTTAAGTTGGTGACGGCAGCGGGTGTGGGTGCTTTGATGGGGAAAGTGGACATGGAGGCAGCCTTTTGGCTATTACCCGTACATCCGGTGTGTCATCACTTATTGGGCTGCTATTTTGGGGGTGTCTTTTATGTGGACTTGTGTCTGCCAATGGGTTGTTCCATATCATGTGCGCACTTTGAAAAGTTCAGCACTTTTGTGGAGTGGGTTGTCAGGCAGGTATCAGGATTGAAGTCGGTGGTACATTACCTAGACGATTTTCTTTTTGTTGGTAGGGCAGGGGAGGAGGATTGTGTCCAACTGATGGAGCACTTCTTTACGGTGACAGCCGATTTCGGCATTCCAGTAGCTCATGAGAAGACAGAAGGTCCACAGAAAGTTTTGAGTTTCTTGGGCATTGAGATTGATTCTCTGTGTATGGAATGTCGTTTGCCTTTGGACAAGGTGGTGGACTTGAGAAGTTACATTGTGGGGTGCTTAAAGAAGGGAGAGTCTTTTGTAGGAAGCTGTCTTTGGCGTTGGGAAAGGATCTTAAAGAAGATTTGAGGATCTGGCTGGTTTTTCTGGAAGATTTCAACGGAAGAGCGATGGTGCAACGTTTGGCAGTTTCCAACGAGGAGCTTCATTTGTATACTGATGCCACTGGTTCGGTGGGGTACGAAAGCGTACTATCAAGGGCATTGGTCAGCAGGGCTATGGCCTGTGGAATGGAAGCAGGCTGGTCTCAATAAGAATTTGGTTTTTCTTGAATTGTTCCCATTGGTGGTAGCATTGAGGGTTTGGAGGAACTTGCTTAGGGACAAAAAGGTGGTGTTTCACACGGATAACTTGGGAGTTGTGTTTGCAATTAACAGACTCACATTTAGCTCGCTGCCAGTGGTGCGCCTGCTGAGGTTGTTTGTGCTAGACTGTATGCAAATGAATGTTTTATTTTGTGCTGTTCATGTTCCAGGTTGTCAGAATGTCATTGCTGATGCTCTTTCTCGCTTTCAGTGGGAGAGGTTCTGGGAAGTGGCACCAGAAGCGGAGAAGGAGGGTGTTGGATGCCCGACAGAGCTATGGGATCTGAAATGCTGGATCTAATCCGTGTCACCAGGGAAGCACTAGATCAAGGTACTTGGGTTGCATATGTATCAGCTTGGAGGCAGTGGTTTCATTTTGTCTCAGGGAGAGGCATGGGGTCCGCCAGAGAAGGGTGGAGTCAAGGATTCTTAGCATGGATTGCAGAATGGGGGGTGTTGGGTTGGTTGAAGTCAAAGGTTCAAAAGACCATTGCAGCAATGGGGTTTCTTTTCAAATTGTTGGGGTGGGAGGATTTGACAAAATTGTTTGTAATTCGGTTGGCAGTAAGGGGCTTATGTAAAGGTCGGGTGTGTAATGACAGGAGACGCCCGGTGGTATTTGATACCTTGAGGCAGATATTGGGTTCTTTAAGAGCAGAGTGTTCTTCTGAGTTTGAATTTCTTTTATTTCGGGCCGCTTTTGTGTTGGCCTTTTTTGGTGCTTTTCACGTATCCGAAATAATTGGAGCGAATAGACGGGATGCCGGGGGCCTGCGGGCTCGGTACATATCTATCAAGGATAATGTGTTGCGGGTGTGCTTGAGGAAATCAAAAACGGATCAAAGGGGGTTGGGTAGGTGGATCCAGATTAAAGAAACAAAAGGGTGTTGTTGTCCAGTGGCGGTTTTGAAGGCCTTTTTGGAAGTGCGCCCGTTCTTGCCATTATTTGTGCATCGGGATGGGTCAAGTCTTTCGCGTTTTCAATTCTTGGCGGTGTTTAGAAGGGTATTGACAGGTCTAGGTTACGCGGCGGAAGAGTTTGGCACTCACTCTTTCCGAATTGGAAAAGAGTGACAGAGGCAGCCAATTTAGGTTTGGGTGAGAATGTGATTAGGAGGATTGGTGGCTGGAAGTCTGGATGTTTTAAGTCATATGTCAGGCCTGAGTTGAGAGTTTAGGTTATGCTTTTGTCTTGACAGGTCCGGTACACTGTTGGATTGTGGGGCATTCCTACATATATTGGGCCCGAAAGGCAGCTGCAGGTACAGATCAGGGCATTCAGCTGAAGCTTAATGAGGAGACAGGTGATGTTGAGGTGGTTTGGGACTAGAGGGTTGAGGTGGGATCAATTGCTTAAAAAGGTTGTTGATTATGCTAGGGTGTTTCGGCCTCCAGCAATTTTAATTGTACATGCGGGAGGGAATGACTTAGGTTTCCTCTCTCAGAAAGACTTGCTGGATAGAATTAAGAGGGATTTGGTTAGGTTACGGGAGATGTTCCCTGACCAGGTAATAGTGTGGTCAGATATTGAACCTAGGTCGGTTTGGACAGCAGCATGGGATGTCAAGAAGCTGGAGGCCTCTAGAAAAAAGGTGAATAGATCGATTAGTAGTTTTGTTTCCAGGATTGGGGGGTTTGGCATTCACCATGTAGAATTTGAAGGGGAGACTGGGCGTTGTTTCTCTTTGAAGGATGGTGTTCACTTAAATGAGGTGGGCCTTCATCTCTTTAATTTTAACATCAAAGAAGGCGTGTTAAAGGCCTTAACCCGTAGGCACGCAGTGGCGTGCTGTGGCGGGGTGCTTTAGATCTGGAGGTTAAGTAAGTTGGTACCTCCCTAAAGAGGCGGGAGAGTTTTGGGGGATGTATCTGGTTGTAAACCGGGGGAAGGTACATCTCGGTGCTTTTGCACCTTATGTTTTAAAGTTAAGAAGTTTATGATTAATACAATTGTTGAATTTAAGAATGTTATTTAAAAATTATTTAATAAATGCGGGCTGCGGCCTTTACACCCATCCTTGTGTTTGTATTCATTTA
The DNA here is from genome assembly GCF_027579735.1 of Bombina bombina. Classification (NCBI taxonomy): domain Eukaryota; kingdom Metazoa; phylum Chordata; class Amphibia; order Anura; family Bombinatoridae; genus Bombina; species Bombina bombina. The sequence continues at coordinate 946,095,038 of NC_069503.1, forward strand.
TATAAGGCATAATGTATGGCCTATATAGGGGTCAGTTGAACAGTCCTCATTTTTTCTTCCCCTTGACTTATGTGTTCACTCTTGGACCTGTGTTGTTATAAAAATCTCTGAACCAAGGGTTTACATTAAGAGAAACATTGCATCTTTAAGAAAAATACTGCTATGTTAAAATAATTATTTGGAAAATGTGGATACAAGGGTCAGAACTGGATAAACAAACATTGTTTAAAACGTATACAATGCCATTGTAGTCATTTAGTGGTCAACAAATATGCCAGTCTTATATATTTTTGTAACTGGAAAAAATGAACAAATTATTATTTATAACAATATTCTCTCGCTAGTACGTAGTAGAGTGGGGTATAAGGATATGATTTTAAGTGACAGGTACATTTTTCAGCAGTGAAATAAATTCACTCCTGTATATAGCAAATATATAAATAATGGTGTACAAGGCATTAGTTATTACACAGTTCTCTCTGTGGCCTCAGTCGCCAGCCCCAAGGCGGGAACCTATTAGGTAGCTGGACCCCAAACTCAGAGTTAGTGATGGGCAGGCTATGTGTAATAATAAACATATCACAATAATTTGCTATGTCTCAACTGTCTAATATCTCTGTTGCTTTTTAGGGGAACGAATTGTAATTATAAAATATACAGCAGCTGGTATAGATTGCTACTTAGACCTGCAAGAGAAATGACCATCCAGCAAAAGAAAAAAACTAACCTATTAAATGAACAGTTATGACAAAACTGTGCAAGGCAAGAAAACTGTAGATTCTATTCCAACCTAACACTAAAAATATCCAAGTATTTTAAACATAGTGATTTTGGCACATATAAGAACAGAATACATAGGCTATATTAGGTAATAACTAGTGGACACTGGTTAACCCTTATCGTTTGTGTAAATCAGACCCTCATGATGTATGTAAAGCATGCATATACCACAAATATCCGTGTGATCTGGGATTCCCGGATTCAGATTTAAAAGTTGTTAGAAAAGGTTTCCATTGTGTCTAATACGATTGTGGAGAGTGCCCAAAGTCTAAGATGGGAAACCACATGAAGCCTTGCCATCTTTATCCCTTTTATGGCTTTTTATCGACCCGCTAGCAATCTGCACAATGGAAAATGTAGCACTGGCTTGCGTCAACTCAGATGATAGTGTCTCCTTCATAGTACTGTTGCGCCTAGCAGAATTGGACTTCGCCCACCAGGGACCATAATCTGCAATGTGGTAGCTTTGATCTGAGGGTGCTATTCTGTCTATAAACTGTAGGGGATTGTATATTATGGATTGCTCAGTAAATTGGGTCATCTTGTAGGGGAGAATATTCTTGTGTCCCAGCCACAATGATACTGGGAGTTTTTAAGGTAGTTTCAATGTCTGTGTGAGTAGACTAGTATCTCCTTTTGTGGTAGGATCTGGTGCTCTAATAGTGGCATTAGGTAAAGGTTTTAGGACAGCAATTTGATGTACCAGGTTTTGGGATGGCAATTTGATGTAATAACTTCAGTCTCTGGTTGAAGAAATAGTGTAGTACTTCAGGCAATTTTTAAATACTGGATTCCCCTTTGTTGACTGCGCCATCAGTGGTTTGTGTCCTTATATTCTATGAACATGTTAGGCATTATATATATAAAACACTTACAAGATGATGCATATGAGCTTTCTCCATTAAGTTTTGCATGAGCTTCTCTAGTTTCACGAGGTGCCAGTCAAAGCGGTCCTGTCAGTTCAGCTCTCGTGTGTTTTCCAACCCTGACATAATACCATGATTTTTATGCTTTTCGAGGTTGAGTTGAGTAGTTTATCAGTCTAATCCAGTTTAGGCCAAGTACCTCAAGTGACTGAGGGGAAGGTGTTGCCTATAGTGAGCCACCGCTCTAGGCCTTTATCATCTGGTTCTGGGTTCCAACGTCAATAATACATTGCAAACTATTGCAGATAGCTCCCCTCAGAATAGGGGTGTAGGTCAGGTTTTAGATAAAAATAATTTGCTGTATGATGTCTCCGATAATCAACGGTTATATATCAGTGAATCAGCTGCAGCTAAGGTGCGACCACTCGCTTTTCAGACACTAGCCCCATCACATGCTTTTTAATTCGCTTTTCACAACAGGGGGCTGATAGTTCATGTGAGCCATATAGATAACATTATACTCACTCCTGTGGGTTGTGGATGACACTGCACTAATTGGATAAAATGCAAGTCAATAGATAATAAATAAAAAGTCATGTGATCAAGAGCCTGTTAGAAAAGGCTTAGATACAAGGTAATCAAAGAGGTAAAAAGTACATAAATATAACCATGTTGGCTGTGCAAAACTGGGGAATGGGTAATAAAGGGATTATATATCTTTTAAAACAATAAACATTTTTGAGTTTAATGTCCTTTTAAAGCGACAGTATACACCAATTTTCATATAACTGCATGTAATAGTCACTACTATAAAGAATAATATGCACAGATACTGATATAAAAATCCAGTATAAAACCATTTAAAAACTTACTTAGAAGCTTCCAGTTTAGCTCTGTTTAAAAGGTTACTGAAACACCCACTGCAAGTGGGAAATATCAGACCCTCCCCCCCTCTCCCCCTTCCTTTGCATATGAAAAGAGACTTTACACAAACAGAAGCAAGTACTGTATAAGTCGGTATTCTCCTAAAACTTTGGGGCTTGGTTAGGAGTCTGAAAATCAGAACAATGTTATTTAAAAATATACAAAACTATCTCTTTTTTTAAAAAAAAAAGAAAACTTTATGGGCTATATAAATAGATTGGACAGACTGGTTCCTGAGCATGAATTGTCTGAATTTTTGTTTTTAAAGCCTGTTGCCATTTTTGAATGCTTTTCGAATTTTGTATATATGGATCATTAAAAGTTTTTCTCTTAAAGGATCGCAGTGTACCTATTTTGTTCTTTATATAAATAGATCATCTACAAAACATGTATGCAAAGAAAAAATGACTGTATAATGTCCCTTTAAGCATTCAACGATAATACTGACTTCTGTATAATTATTGAGTCTGTTTTTCTGTGTGATGCATAAAAAAGGTGTTTGTGCTTACATTGCATAATGCAGCTATGCTTCTCATAGAAAGTAACAGGAAGCACAATGGTTTTATTCCAGCTGTCGATATGGGTATTTAATTTTTTTTTGTATGTCAGAATTTTGCATAATTGAGTAATCATGAGTAATTATTGATGATTGAGTCATCATGAGTAATTATTGATACTAGACATGTGCACAGACAATAAAAATATTTGGACAAAGTGTTCATCACGAAAAAGAAAAACCAAGGCCTAGATTTGGAGTTCGGCGGTAAAAGGGCTGTTAACGCTCCGCGGGTTTTTTTCTGGCCGCACCATAAATTTAACTCTGGTATCGAGAGTTCAAACAAATGCTGCGTTAGGCTCCAAAAAAGGAGCGTAGAGCATTTTTACCGCAAATGCAACTCTCGATACCAGAGTTGCTTACGGACGCGGCCGGCATCAAAAACGTGCTCGTGCACGATTCTCCCATAGGAAACAATGGGGCAGTTTGAGCTGAAAAAAAACCTAACACCTGCAAAAAAGCAGCGTTCAGCTCTTAACGCAGCCCCATTGTTTCCTATGGGGAAACACTTCCTACGTCTGCACCTAACACTCTAACATGTACCCCGAGTCTAAACACCCCTAACCTTACACTTATTAACCCCTAATCTGCCGCCCCCGCTATCGCTGACCCCTGCATTACACTTTTAACCCCTAATCTGTCGCTCCGTAAACCGCCGCCACCTACGTTATCCCTATGTACCCCTAATCTGCTGCCCTAACATCGCCGACCCCTATGTTATATTTATTAACCCCTAATCTGCCCCCCACAACGTCGCCGACACCTGCCTACACTTATTAACCCCTAATCTGCCGAGCGGACCTGAGCGCTACTATAATAAAGTTATTAACCCCTAATCCGCCTCACTAACCCTATCATAAATAGTATTAACCCCTAATCTGCCCTCCCTAACATCGCCGACACCTACCTTCAATTATTAACCCCTAATCTGCCGACCGGAGCTCACCGCTATTCTAATAAATGTATTAACCCCTAAAGCTAAGTCTAACCCTAACACTAACACCCCCCTAAGTTAAATATAATTTTTATCTAACGAAATAAATTAACTCTTATTAAATAAATTATTCCTATTTAAAGCTAAATACTTACCTGTAAAATAAATCCTAATATAGCTACAATATAAATTATAATTATATTATAGCTATTTTAGGATTAATATTTATTTTACAGGCAACTTTGTAATTATTTTAACCAGGTACAATAGCTATTAAATAGTTAAGAACTATTTAATAGTTACCTAGTTAAAATAATAACAAATTTACCTGTAAAATAAATCCTAACCTAAGATATAATTAAACCTAACACTACCCTATCAATAAAATAATTAAATAAACTACCTACAATTACCTACAATTAACCTAACACTACACTATCAATAAATTAATTAAACACAATTGCTACAAATAAATACAATTAAATAAACTATCTAAAGTACAAAAAATAAAAAAGAACTAAGTTACAGAAAATAATAAAATATTTACAAACATAAGAAAAATATTACAACAATTTTAAACTAATTACACCTACTCTAAGCCCCCTAATAAAATAACAAAGCCCCCCAAAATAAAAAATTCCCTACCCTATTCTAAAATACAAATATTACAAGCTCTTTTACCTTACCAGCCCTGAACAGGGCCCTTGCCCTTTGCGGGGCATGCCCCAAGAATTTCAGCTCTTTTGCCTGTAAAAAAAAACATACAATACCCCCCCCCCAACATTACAACCCACCACCCACATACCCCTAATCTAACCCAAACCCCCCTTAAATAAACCTAACACTAATCCCCTGAAGATTTTCCTACCTTGTCTTCACCATACCAGGTTCACCGATCCGTCCTGGCTCCAAGATCTTCATCCAACCCAAGCGGGGGTTGGCGATCCATAATCCGGTGCTCCAAAGTCTTCCTCCTATCCGGCAAGAAGAGGACATCCGGACCGGCAAACATCTTCTCCAAGCGGCATCTTCTATCTTCTTCCATCCGATGACGACCGGCTCCATCTTGAAGACCTCCAGCGCGGATCCATCCTCTTCTTCCGACGACTAGACGACGAATGACGGTTCCTTTAAGGGACGTCATCCAAGATGGCGTCCCTCGAATTCCGATTGGCTGATAGGATTCTATCAGCCAATCGGAATTAAGGTAGGAATTTTCTGATTGGCTGATGGAATCAGCCAATCAGAATATAGTTCAATCCGATTGGCTGATCCAATCAGCCAATCAGATTGAGCTCGCATTCTATTGGCTGATCGGAACAGCCAATAGAATGCGAGCTCAATCTGATTGGCTGATTGGATCAGCCAATCGGATTGAACTATATTCTGATTGGCTGATTCCATCAGCCAATCAGAAAATTCCTACCTTAATTCCGATTGGCTGATAGAATCCTATCAGCCAATCGGAATTCGAGGGACGCCATCTTGGATGACGTCCCTTAAAGGAACCGTCATTCGTCGTCTAGTCGTCGGAAGAAGAGGATGGATCCGCGCTGGAGGTCTTCAAGATGGAGCCGGTCGTCATCGGATGGAAGAAGATAGAAGATGCCGCTTGGAGAAGATGTTTGCCGGTCCGGATGTCCTCTTCTTGCCGGATAGGAGGAAGACTTTGGAGCACCGGATTATGGATCGCCAACCCCCGCTTGGGTTGGATGAAGATCTTGGAGCCAGGACGGATCGGTGAACCTGGTATGGTGAAGACAAGGTAGGAAGATCTTCAGGGGATTAGTGTTAGGTTTATTTAAGGGGGGTTTGGGTTAGATTAGGGGTATGTGGGTGGTGGGTTGTAATGTTGGGGGGGGGGTATTGTATGTTTTTTTTTACAGGCAAAAGAGCTGAAATTCTTGGGGCATGCCCCGCAAAGGGCCCTGTTCAGGGCTGGTAAGGTAAAAGAGCTTGTAATATTTGTATTTTAGAATAGGGTAGGGAATTTTTTATTTTGGGGGGCTTTGTTATTTTATTAGGGGGCTAAGAGTAGGTGTAATTAGTTTAAAATTGTTGTAATATTTTTCTTATGTTTGTAAATATTTTATTATTTTCTGTAACTTAGTTCTTTTTTATTTTTTGTACTTTAGATAGTTTATTTAATTGTATTTATTTGTAGCAATTGTGTTTAATTAATTTATTGATAGTGTAGTGTTAGGTTAATTGTAGGTAATTGTAGGTAGTTTATTTAATTATTTTATTGATAGGGTAGTGTTAGGTTTAATTATATCTTAGGTTAGGATTTATTTTACAGGTAAATTTGTTATTATTTTAACTAGGTAACTATTAAATAGTTCTTAACTATTTAATAGCTATTGTACCTGGTTAAAATAATTACAAAGTTGCCTGTAAAATAAATATTAATCCTAAAATAGCTATAATATAATTATAATTTATATTGTAGCTATATTAGGATGTATTTTACAGGTAAGTATTTAGCTTTAAATAGGAATTATTTATTTAATAAGAGTTAATTTATTTCGTTAGATAAAAATTATATTTAACTTAGGGGGGTGTTAGTGTTAGGGTTAGACTTAGCTTTAGGGGTTAATACATTTATTAGAATAGCGGTGAGCTCCGGTCGGCAGATTAGGGGTTAATAATTGAAGGTAGGTGTCGGCGATGTTAGGGAGGGCAGATTAGGGGTTAATACTATTTATGATAGGGTTAGTGAGGCGGATTAGGGGTTAATAACTTTATTATAGTAGCGCTCAGGTCCGCTCGGCAGATTAGGGGTTAATAAGTGTAGGTAGGTGTCGGCGACGTTGAGGGGGGCAGATTAGGGGTTAATAAATATAACATAGGGGTCGGCGATGTTAGGGGTAGCAGATTAGGGGTACATAAGTATAACGTAGGTGGCGGTCGGCAGATTAGGGGTTAAAAATTTTAATCGAGTGGCGGCGATGTGGGGGGACCTCGGTTTAGGGGTACATAGGTAGTTTATGGGTGTTAGTGTACTTTAGGGTACAGTAGTTAAGAGCTTTATAAACCGGCGTTAGCCAGAAAGCTCTTAACTCCTGCTATTTTCAGGCGGCTGGAATCTTGTCGTTAGAGCTCTAACGCTCACTGCAGAAACGACTCTAAATACCGGCGTTAGGAAGATCCCATTGAAAAGATAGGCTACGCAAATGGCGTAGGGGGATCTGCGGTATGGAAAAGTCGCGGCTGAAAAGTGAGCGTTAGACCCTTTAATCACTGACTCCAAATACCAGCGGGCGGCCAAAACCAGCGTTAGGAGCCTCTAACGCTGGTTTTGACGGCTACCGCCGAACTCTAAATCTAGGCCTAAATCTTTTGTTTCATGATATATCTGGCCAATGGGAAAATCTGTTTGTCTGCTAATTTCTATAGGGGAACATCTTCAAAGCAGCAGCGGAGTAGCTGAACAGTAGCTTAAAGTGTAAATTTGAAGCCTTTTCTGCCTTTAGAGTAATAGCTTTAACCATATGAATGAATTATTATTATTATTTATTTGTATGGTTCCAACACACAGTGGCAGCACTGAAAACATATGTCTAGATTACGAGTTTTGCGCTAGAGGCTATGCACTGCTAACGAGCAGTTTTTTCTCACCGCTCACTTACCTACAGCGCTGGTATTACGGGTTTTTACAAACCCGGCGTTAAAAGGCAAGAAGTGAGCGTTGAGCAAAATGTTGCTCCTTACCGCACTTCAATACCAGCGCTGCTTAAGTCAGCGGTGAGCTGGTCGTACGTGCTCATGCACAATTTCCCCGTAGGAATCAAAGGGGAGAGCCGGCTGAAAAAAAGTCTAACACCTGCCAAAAAGCAGCGTAAAACTCAGTAATGCAGCCCCATTGATTCCTATGGGGAAATAAAATGTATGTTTACACATAACACCCTAACATGAACCCCGAGACTAAACACCCCTAATCTTACACTTATTCTGCCGCCTCCGACATCACCGACACCTACATTATATTTATTAACCCCTAATCTGCCGCTCCGGACGCCGCCGCCACCTACTTATGAATCCCTAATCTGCTGCCCCCAACATCGCCGACACCTATATTATATTTATTAACCCCTAATCTGCCGCCCCCAATGTCACTGCAACCTACCTACACTTATTAACCCCTAATCTGCCGCCCCAATGTCGCTGCCACTATAATAAACATATTAACCTCTAAATCGCTGCACTCCCGCCTCGCAAACATTAGTTAAATATTATTAACCCCTAATCTGCCATCCCTAACATCGCCGCCACCTACCTACATTTATTAACCCCTAATTTGCCGCCCCCAATGTCGCCGCCACTATACTAAATGTATTAACCCCTAAACCTAAGTCTAACCCTAACCCTAACACCCCCTAACTTAAATATAATTTAAATAAATCTAAATAAAATTACTATAATTAGCTAAATTATTCCTATTTAAAACGAAATACTTACCTATAAAATAAACCCTAAGCTAGCTACAATATAACTAATAGTTTCATTGTAGCTAGCTTAGGGTTTATTTTTATTTTACAGGTAAGTTTGTATTTATTTTAACTAGGTACCTAACCTAAGTTATAATAACACCTAACACTACACTATAATTAAATAAATTAACTAAATTAAATACAATTACCTAAATTAAATTAAATTAGCTAAAGTACAAAAAAACCCACTAAATTACAGAAAATAATAAACAAATTACAAGATATTTAAACTAATTACACCTAATCTAATAGCCCTATCAAAATAAAAAAGCCCCCCCAAAATGAAAAAAACCCTAACCTAAACTAAACTACCAATAGCCCTTAAAAGGGCATTTTGCGGGGCATTGCCCCAAAGTAACAAACCAACCCCCCCAAATAAAACCCTAACTAAAAAAACCTAAGCTCCCCTATGCCCTGAAAAGGGCATTTGGATGGGCATTGCCCTTAAAAGGGCAGTTAGCTCTTTTGTGGCCCAAAGTCCCTAACCTAAAAATAAAACCCACCCAATACACCCTTAAAAAAAACCTTTTTTCCAATCAGCCAATAGAATGCAAGCTCAATCCTATTGGCTGATTGGATCAGCCAATAGGATTTAACTTCAACTTCTCCCGGCTTCGTTGAGGACTTCGGCCCGGTTGGATGAAGACTTCTACCGCTTCCTTGAAGATGGATGTCGGATCTTCAGAACAGTAAGTAGATCTTCAGGGGGTTAGTGTTAGGTTTTTTTAAGGGTGTATTGGGTAAGCTTTATTTTTAGGTTAGGGACTTTGGGCCGCAAAAGAGCTAACTGCCCTTTTAAGGGCAATGCCCATCCAAATGCCCTTTTCAGGGCAATGGGGAGCTTAGGTTTTTTTAGATAGTATTTTATTTGGGGGGGGTTTACTGTTGGGGGGGTTGTTTGTATTTTTTTTTACAGGTAAAAGAGCTGATTACTTTGGGGCAATGCCCTGCAAAAGGTCCTTTTAAGGGTTATTAGTAGTTTAGTTTAGGCTAGGTTTTTTGTTTGTTTTTTTTGGGGGGGGGGGTATTTTGATAGGGCTATTAGATTAGGTGTAATTAGTTTAAATATCTTGTAATTTAGTGTTTGTTTGTTTTTGTACTTTAGCTAATTTAATTTAATTTAGGTAATTGTATTTAATTTAGTTAATTTATTTAATTATAGTGTAGTGTTAGGTGTTATTGTAACATAGGTTAGGTTTTATTTTACAGGTAAATTTGTATTTATTTTAGCTAGGCAGTTATTAAATAGTTAATAACTATTTAATAACTATTCTACTTAGTTAAAATAAATACAAACTTGCCTGTAAAATAAAAATAAACCCTAAGATAGCTACAATGTAACTATTAGTTATATTGCAGCTAGCTTAGGGTTTATTTTATAGGTAAGTATTTAGTTTTAAATAGGAATTATTTAGGTAATGACATGAATTTTTAGTTAGATTTATTTTAATTATATTTAAGTTAGGGGTGTTAAGGTAAGGGTTAGACTTAGGTTTAGGGGTTAATACATTTAGTATAGTGGCAGCGACGTTGGGGGTGGCAGATTAGGGGTTAATAAATGTAGGTAGGTGGCAGCGATGTTAGGGACGGCAGATTAGGGGTTAATAATATTTAACTAATGTTTGCGAGGCGGGAGTGCGACGATTTAGGAGTTAATATGTTTATTATAGTGGCGGCGACGTTGGGGGTGGAAGATTGGGGTTAATAAGTGTAGGTAGGTTGTTTTGACATTGCGGATGGCAGATTAGGGGTTAATAAATATAATGTAGGTGTCGGGGATGTTGGGGGCAGCAGATTAGGGGTTCATAAATATAATGTAGGTGGCGGGTGGTCCGGAGCGGCAGATTAAGGGTTAAAAATTGTATTTTAGTGTTTGCGATGCGGGAGGGCCTCGGTTTAGGGGTTAATAGGTAGTTTATGGGTGTTAGTGTACTCTTTAGCACTTTAGTTATGAGTTTTATGTTACGACGTTGTACCATAAAACTCTTAACTACTGACTTTTAAATGCGTTAGGGATCTTGGAGGTAGAGGGTGTACCGCTCACTTTTTGGCCTCCCAGGACAGACTCGTAATACCAGCGCTATGGAAGTCCCATAGAAAAAAGACTTTACAAAGTTTACGTAAGTCGTTTTGCGGTAAGGCCAAAGAAGTGTGCAGTGACCCTAAACCTTCAAGACTCGCAATACCAGCGGGCATAAAAAAAAGCAGTGCTAGGACCTGTTAACGCTGCTTTTTTACCCTAATGCACAACTCGTAATCTTGCCGATAGGTATTAAATACAAAGGTAGAATTCAGGTGGCAAATTTTGAAAGGGATAAGTGGATAGAGGGCCCTGCTGAGAGTTAGAAAATGATACAGATCCCCTTTCAAGAAAGGCATCTACAGCAGTGTTTATAAACCCCATTCCTCAAGTAATAACAAGCCAGATTTTTTTGATATCTGAACTAGAGCACAGGTGAAATAATCAGCTTATCAGTAACCATGGCTACTAAACTGCTCTCACCCCTTTGCTAATTAATTCACCTGTGCTCAAATTAAGATATCATGGACATTTGGCCTGTTAGGGGTCCTGAGGACTGGAGTAATTATTATTATTATTATTATTATTCTCATTTATTTTTAAAGTGCCGCCAAATTCCATAGCGCTATTGTTGAGAAACACTGATCTACAGCATTAGCTAACACTGATCTACAAGACTGCTGGACTTATAAGTTTACAAGCAAAGGGGAGTGCAGGGGATAAAAAAAAATGATGTTTCATGCATTTGTTTTTTGGTTTATTCATTTAAGGCACTGATTTTCAAACCTGTCCTGAAGCCTCCCTAACAGACCAGATTTTCAGGATTACCTTGGATGAGAGCGGGTTAATAACCATGTCATCAACTGATTAATTCACCTGTGCTCAAGTTCAGATATCCTGAAACTCAGGCCTGTTAGGGAGGCTTGAGAACAGGTTTGAAAAACAGTCGTTTAAGGGGTCGCTTATTTTGCATTTTCTAAAAGATTAAAAAATTCATGTTTTATTGATGCCAAAATTTTGTTTTATTGTAATTTACCCCCCCCCCTTAAAAAAAATCAGGCTTATGAAAAAATAGCTGAATAATAAAGAGGGATAAATACAGAGGGAAGATCTTAATACTTAAAATACAATATTTTATAACAAAGGCAAAACATATGCAAATTACTGCTTTTTTATATATATTTTTTATGTCATTTTGTTTTCAATTTCTTAATTTAAATTGCTTTCTGGTAATAAAAGACAAAGCTAATTATGGTATGTTTTAATTATTACACAATAATTAATATTTCTCCTCTGCCCTATTTTTCAGATGTAATTATGGTAATGTATCTAAACTAACTGGAACACAAATGCTATAAGCAATCTTACACACTTATGGTTTAAAGCCTTTAATTGTATGTTTTTCTTTCTCTTTTTTACATATTTATAATACAAGACACAGTTCTGACGCTTTTCTTTTTAAATGCAATAATGTGCCCTAAATTCTGAAAAAAATAAAGCACTTTCTTGGGGAAAAAATGGTTAGACCAAATTGCTAGATTAAGCTGGTAAAAAAATTATTGAAATGTAAAAACTAAAACAATTTAGACAGTTGGTAATCCATTAAAGGGACATTCAACACTTCCCTTAGCATTATTTGCACTAGAAATATAAGAACCGAAGATCCGCCTGCAGTATATCCCTCCTGCCATGCCGCCTTGCTTCTGTAGTAATCACTTTCGGTAACTTGTGTAATACCGGGTAAATATGGCAGCCGGACTCCCCCCACCATTACGTAGCTGCCTTCTTCAAATCATCATCAAATCAGAATCCAGTCCTCGGACAGAAATTACACGCACAATTTAGTTTGCCCCTTTTTAAGCAATTTAGCTCTGAAACTGTATATTTGTAGATTTTTCTAAACTGGAAATCCATACTGCTGACTTATCAAGGCTAATCCTGCTACATATATTTCCCTAATAGGCTTCAGCAGGTAATGAGTGCAAATCAATGCAATTTATAGCAAATGACCATAGCTAACCTTGTTTTCTGGTTTCTATTAATGAGGCAAAAGATGGATGAAGTTTGGTAATTGAAAAATAAAAGAATTGCAGCAAGCAAGAAGTTAATTTATTTTAAAAATGTTTTAAAATTGACTGATTTGTTATTCTACAGCAAAACAACAGATTTTTCCTGTAATTACAAGATGTTCAATGTCCTTTTAATTATGGTGGTTACATATGAACCAATAAATAATTTAGATAACAATGACTAAATCATTTCCTCAATATAAAAAAAATAAAAAAATAGAATGAAACATTATGAAAAAAATGTAATTGAGAAACTGTAGACATTTCTAGCTTTAGGCAATGTAAGAGACAAATGTACTACCAACATACACACATATGATAGGTATAGATCATTATAGATTTTCTGGTGTCACAGCCATTATCAGTGTTTACTGACATTGATTTTACAAATGACTTTGCATTTGTGCAAATATTCTCCTACATATGAATGAAAGCATTCTGAATGTTATCAGAATCTTCAACTCAAATTACCCCCTTTGGGCAAATTAGTGTTGCCTTATAAGCAGAGAGTCATTTAATGATTGTAACTGCAGCCTTCTTGTAAAAAACAAACAAAAAAAAACACAAACACATTTAAAGATTGGCTTATAATGGACACAAATGACAATTTGTTTAGAGAATCATTCAAAAAAAAGTTGGCAGATGGAAGTGAAATAGCTATTTTAATGGCAGTCCATTATATGGACAATTATATAGGTTCAGAGGGTTTAGCTTTAAATGGGTAAATAAAATTAGGAAGCAAGGCAATCATAGTAGATATATGTTGTACATTATATTGTGAGGAAAAAATGCACACAGTAGTATACTAAATGACAAAAACCTTATGCTCATACTTAATCCTTTGTTTTGATGTTAAACTCTTGCCCCGGGCATTAAGGGGTTAATGTGCTTCAATTTTATTTGGTCTCTCAGTTGTTGTTTTTTTGTTGGGGGGGGGGGATTTGGGGGGGTTCCTTCTACAAGCTATAATGGGTAAGGCCAGAGGGAATTATTATTTTTCTGGTATCTCATATTGCATTATCATATAATTTGGCTAGATGAGATATGGTGGTTTGTTTACAACTTATATTTAGAGTAAGAGTTATACTTTAGAATGCCTCTTATGGTTTGTGTCTATTTGATCACCTACTGGTTTGTGTCCATATTTCATGCAATACATACTATGACCCTTCTGTCCAATAAGGTCCCTATCAGCCCATTAGTGATAGGTGTAAGCAAATGTTCATTACTTTTCAATTGGTAGGTCTCTTGATGAGATAAGGATGTTTGTTTACACTTTATACACTTTCAATTAATTAATTAATTTTAATATATTGGATAAATATTCAATGCAGCTAAAGTTACACAGTCATACTAGTGAACCACATACACAAACCCTATGATACATGAGCTGTAAGCATTTATTTTTAAACCTGGTTATTATTATATGAGCTCTAGTACATAGCTTGCTGGGTCTATGGCTCTTATCTGCCATCAATTTCTATGGCTATTAAGAAAAACTAAATACATTAACTGTCTTGAGTGTGATCTGAACCTGACATTACAGTGAGGTATCATCTGGATTATCAAGATAAAACTTTATTAGTATAACATTTCACAATGACATTACAAAACAAAGGTAATTAGACCATCATAGAACCTGCTATGCGTCTACAAATAAAATCTTTGCTGATTTGGGTATGCGCCATAATAATAGTAATACCAATAATAATAAACTGCCTTTTGTGGAATTTAAATACTTTAAATATATCTCAGTATAAGGAGCTACATTACCTACACCATTTTGATTTTTGAAACCTATTCTGCAATTTTCCAACTTATAATTACATCACACCGAATCAAGTTTGGACCTTCATACGTAATAATTAAAAGGTGCTAACAATGAGATATTATTCAAAAGAGATAACCTCCTACATAGATTTTCACAAAAATCTATTTTATTTTCACCCCTCTCACCCTTTTACACAAATCAATACACTGTTTTTTTAACATGACATGTCAATCTGTCAGTCAGTCTAGCCCCAAAACAATACATCTCAAACAGAATTATAAAAGACAGACTGCCATAGCGTTTTTTATAAAAGTATTTTTTTTTTCTGGTTCTGAAAATGGCAACTGCAGATGCTGCATTAATGCTCTGTATGCATTGAAAACATTAAAATATTGCCAGATTGATGCTTTACCTCATTTGCTTATATTTTTTTACTTCATTGAATATATATCCAGCCAAATTGTATGAAGATTAGTACAATAGTTTACTCCAGTGATTGACTGGGCCAGGGGGTTGGGTCACATTTGACCCTCAGGCCATCTTTGTGATGAAGTCAGGATTAGTGCAGATATAGGCCTAGATTTGGAGTTTGGCGGTAAAAGGGCTGTTAACGCTCCGCGGGCTTTTTTCTGGCCGCACCATAAAATTAACTCTGGTATCGAGAGTTCAAACAAATGCTGCGTTAGGCTCCAAAAAAGGAGCGTAGAGCATTTTTACCGCAAATGCAACTCTCAATACCAGAGTTGCTTACGGACGCGGCCAGCCTCAAAAACGTGCTCGTGCACGATTCCCCCATAGGAAACAATGGGACTGTTTGAGCTGAAAAAAAACCTAACACCTGCAAAAAAGCAGCGTTCAGCTCCTAACGCAGCCCCATTGTTTCCTATGGGGAAACACTTCCTACGTCTGCACCTAACACTCTAACATGTACCCCGAGTCTAAACACCCCTAACCTTACACTTATTAACCCCTATTCTGCCGCCCCCGCTATCGCTGACCCCTGCATATTTTTTTTAACCCCTAATCTGCCGCTCCGTAAACCGCCGCAACCTACGTTATCCCTATGTACCCCTAATCTGCTGCCCTAACATCGTCGACCCCTATATTATATTTATTAACCCCTAATCTGCCCCCTCAACGTCGCCGACACCTGCCTACACTTATTAACCCCTAATCTGCCGAGCGGACCTGAGTGCTACTATAATAAAGTTATTAACCCCTAATCCGCCTCACTAACCCTATCATAAATAGTATTAACCCCTAATCTGCCCTCCCTAACATCGCCGACACCTACCTTCAATTATTAACCCCTAATCTTCCGAGCGGAGCTCACCGCTATTCTAATAAATGTATTAACCCCTAACGCTAAGTCTAACCCTAACACTAACACCCCCCTAACTTAAATATAATTTACATCTAACGAAATTAATTAACTCTTATTAAATAAATGATTCCTATTTAAAGCTAAATACTTACCTGTAAAATAAATCCTAATATAGCTACAATATAAATTATAATTACATTGTAGCTATTTTAGGATTAATATTTATTTTACAGGCAACTTTGTAATTATTTTAACCAGGTACAATAGCTATTAAATAGTTAAGAACTATTTAATAGTTACCTAGTTAAAATAATAACAAATTTACCTGTAAAATAAATCCTAACCTAAGATATAATTAAACCTAACACTACCCTATCAATAAAATAATTAAATAAACTACCTACAATTACCTACAATTAACCTAACACTACACTATCAATAAATTAATTAAACACAATTCCTACAAATAAATACAATTACATAAACTAGCTAAAGTACAAAAAATAAAAAAGAACTAAGTTACAAAAAATAAAAAAATATTTACAAACATAAGAAAAATATTACAACAATTTTAAACTAATTACAACTGATTGGAACAGCCAATAGAATGCGAGCTCAATCTGATTGGCTGATTGGATCAGCCAATCGGATTGAACTTGATTCTGATTGGCTGATTCCATCAGCCAATCAGAAAATTCCTACCTTAATTCCGATTGGCTGATAGAATCCTATCAGCCAATCGGAATTCGAGGGACGCCATCTTGGATGACGTCCCTTAAAGGAACCGTCATTAGTCGGGAGACAACGGAAGAAGAGGATGGATCCGCGTCGCCTGCTTCAAGATGGACCCGCTCCGCACCGGATGGAAGAAGATCGAAGATGCCGCTTGGAGAAGATGTTTGCCGGTCCGGATGTCCTCTTCTTGCCGGATAGGAGGAAGACTTTGGAGCCTCTTCTGGACCTCTTCAGCACCGGATGATGGATCGCCAACCCCCGCTTGGGTTGGATGAAGATGTTGGAGCCAGGACGGATCGGTGAACCTGGTATGGTGAAGACAAGGTAGGAAGATCTTCAGGGGCTTAGTGTTAGGTTTATTTAAGGGGGGTTTGGGTTAGATTAGGGGTATGTGGGTGGTGGGTTGTAATGTTGGGGGGGGGGTATTGTATTTATTCTTTTACAGGCAAAAGAGCTGAAATTCTTGGGGCATGCCCCGCAAAGGGCCCTGTTCAGGGCTGGTAAGGTAAAAGAGCTTGTAACTTTTTTAATTTAGAATAGGGTAGGGAATTTTTTATTTTGGGGGGCTTTGTTATTTTATTAGGGGGCTTAGAGTAGGTGTAATTAGTTTAAAATTGTTGTAATATTTTTCTTATGTTTGTAAATATTTTTTTATTTTTTGTAACTTAGTTCTTTTTTATTTTTTGTACTTTAGCTAGTTTATGTAATTGTATTTATTTGTAGGAATTGTGTTTAATTAATTTATTGATAGTGTAGTGTTAGGTTAATTGTAGGTAATTGTAGGTAGTTTATTTAATTATTTTATTGATAGGGTAGTGTTAGGTTTAATTATATCTTAGGTTAGGATTTATTTTACAGGTAAATTTGTTATTATTTTAACTAGGTAACTATTAAATAGTTCTTAACTATTTAATAGCTATTGTACCTAGTTAAAATAAATACCAAGTTGCCTGTAAAATAAATATTAATCCTAAAATAGCTATAATATAATTATAATTTATATTGTAGCTTTATTAGGATTTATTTTACAGGTAAGTATTTAGCTTTAAATAGGAATAATTTATTTAATAAGAGTTAATTTATTTCGTTAGATGTAAATTATATTTAAGTTAGGGGGGTGTTAGTGTTAGGGTTAGACTTAGCTTTAGGGGTTAATCAATTTATTAGAATAGCGGTGAGCTCCGGTCGTCAGATTAGGGGTTAATAATTGAAGTTAGGTGTCGGCGATGTTAGGGAGGGCAGATTAGGGGTTAATACTATTTATTATAGGGTTAGTGAGGCGGGTTAGGGGTTAATAACTTTATTATAGTAGCGCTCAGGTCCGCTCGGCAGATTAGGGGTTAATAAGTGTAGGCAGGTGTCGGCGACGTTGAGGGGGGCAGATTAGGGGTTAATAAATATAATATAGGGGTCGGCGGTGTTAGGGGTAGCAGATTAGGGGTACATAGGGATAACGTAGGTGGCGGCGCTTTGCAGTCGGAAGATTAGGGGTTAATTATTGTAAGTAGCTGGCGGCGACGTTGTGGGGGGCAGGTTAGGGGTTAATAAATGTAATACAGGGGTCGGCGGGGTTAGGGGCAGCAGATTAGGGGTACATAAGTATAACGTAGGTGGCGGTCGGCAGATTAGGGGTTAAAAATTTTAATCGAGTGGCGGCGATGTGGGGGGAGCTCGGTTTAGGGGTACATAGGTAGTTTATGGGTGTTAGTGTACTTTAGGGTACAGTAGTTAAGAGCTTTATGAACCGGCGTTAGCCAGAAAGCTCTTAACTCCTGCTATTTTCAGGCGGCTGGAATTTTGTCGTTAGAGCTCTAACGCTCACTTCAGAAACGACTCTAAATAGCGGCGTTAGAAAGATCCCATTGAAAAGATAGGATACGCAAATGGCGTAGGGGGATCTGCGGTATGGAAAAGTCGCGGCTGAAAAGTGAGCGTTAGACCCTTTAATCACTGACTCCAAATACCAGCGGGCGGCCAAAACCAGCGTTAGGAGCCTCTAACGCTGGTTTTGACGGCTACCGCCGAACTCCAAATCTAGGCCATAGAGACTACAGTTTTAAGCAAATAGTTCATAGCTCTTTCTCTTTATTCTGAGCCTAATTGTGATGGTGGCAATTGTTACTACATTTAACAGCATTGCTGATGCTTCACTGACTGGTCCAGTCCTCTCTCATTTTCTTGGGGAATGCACTTGGCAAGGGCTACAGGAGAATTGCACACAACCTCAGACTGTCTGCTCACACTATTCCCTGCATGCCCCTGCTATATTGAAGCATGTAGGGAAGTGGGGGGAGTGAAAGCACTCAGTGGTACTCTTTGCTCTTTAAAGAAACTGTCTATATTTGTAGAGCTAAAAATGCAGGTCACTGTATAAATATCTTTCAGACATTTGGGTATGTATCTGTATGTAATGTTGACCTATCTATCTATCTATCTATCTATCTATCTATCTATCATCTATCTATCTATAGTATATCTGTCTGCCTATCTATCTATTTATCTATCTATCTATATTATATCTATCTGTCTATCTATCTGTCTATCTATCTATCTATTATCTATCTGTATACACATATATGTTATGTATATACATTACTGTACTTTTGCATGTACTTAGCCCCTATACCAAAAGAAACCAGCCCTCCCATGGTTTACTCTGTAGCTTTGTCTACATATCATAAATGGTTGAATTTAAGAAATTTCACTTTCACATCTAAATATTTAAAAAAAATACCAAACCAAATTACAAACTTTAATAGTTTGTAGTGACTGTCAGTCCAAGATAAACTGTAAATTGTCAAAGTTTTCAGTAAGAGAATCTACCCACCCATATTTGGTGCTAGCAAGTTGGTACCTACTGCCTAGATTTATTATTGCAGAAGTATTTACTTGTGCAATACCTCCAACTTCTCTGCAAAACCAATTATGCAAGAGCACGATTTGTCAATCATCCCAGACTAATCAGTCAGAGATTATTTAGAAGGACAGTCTACTTGATTTTTTTTATTGTCTAAAAAGATAGATAAAACCTTTACTACTCATTCCCCAGATTTTCATAACCAACATTGTTATATTAATATACTTTATTACTTCTAAGATTACCTTTTTCTTTACCCCTACAGGCCCCCCCTTATCTCACTGCTTTTTTTAGCGTTTTACGATCTTGCACTACAGCTAGACATTGCTAGTTCTTGTGTACCATATAGATAACATTGTGCTCTCTCACACAGAGAATGATAATGGATTCACAAGAACCAGCACTAATTGGCTAAAATACAAGATTGTAAAAAGCTAAAAAAAAATAGCACCGAGATAAGGGGCCATCTGTAGAAGATTAGATAGAGGTAATTAGAGAGGTAAAAAGTTGTCTGTTGGTCAGACAAAACTAGGGAATGGGCAATAAAGGGATTATTTATCTTTTTAAACAATAGCACTTTTCAAGTAGACTGTCCCTTTAAGTCTATGACCCGAAGGCTTAAGATGCGCATCTGCAGCTTTGTAAATAGAGTTCAGTGTATTATAACATACATTATGATGGAGTTTATGGTTGAATTTATTTTGCCCTTTTACCATAATTTGAGTGAATGATACACTGTATATGTGATACTGAATTTGCTGTCTTTGGCACCTTGTGCTTCTAATGTCGTTGTGTGGCTACAGAGTTTGGTTAAACTTTCTCATAATCCAGACCCAGCAACCTAACCAAAGGTTAACCATATCCACGACTAACAGCTAGATTCAAAAACATATTTTTCTACAATATTTGCATCCACATGGGTCAAGTCATGCACATATTTGTATGCTTATTTAATATAAACATCAAGTAAAAGCTTGTATAATTGCCTTAAAACCATACAGATGATTGTATCTTTTTGTGTAAACCTCGTGAGTTTGTAATTTACCATTTTCTCTGATGTTTTTGAGTGCTCAGAAGAAGAAGAATCAGTGCTATGAAGAAGAATCAGTACCATGAAGAAAAATCAGTCCCATGAAGAAGAATCAGTGCCATGAAGAAGAATCAGTGCCATGAAGAAGAATCAGTGCCATGAAGAAGAATCAGTGCCATGAAGAAGAATCAGTGCTATGAAGAAGAATCAGTGCCATGAAGAAGAATCAGTACCATGAAGAAGAATCAGTGCTATGAAGAAGAATCAGTCCCATGAAGAAGAATCAGTGCCATGAAGAAAAATCAGTGCCATGAAGAAGAATCAGTGCTATGAAGAAGAATCAGTGCCATGAAGAAGAATCAGTGCCATGAAGAAGAATCAGTGCTATGAAGAAGAATCAGTACCATGAAGAAGAATCAGTGCTATGAAGAAGAATCAGTCCCATGAAGAAGAATCAGTGCTATGAAGAAGAATCAGTGCTATGAAGAAGAATCAGTGCTATGAAGAAGAATCAGTCCCATGAAGAAGAATCAGTGCCATGAAGAAGAATCAGTGCCATGAAGAAGAATCAGTCCCATGAAGAAGAATCAGTGCTATGAAGAAGAATCAGTCCCATGAAGAAGAATCAGTGCCATGAAGAAGAATCAGTGCCATGAAGAAGAATCAGTGCCATGAAACACACACGTAGATACTTTCCACGTGTGTGCCACTGTCTGGGCTCTTGTTTTTGCCCAATTGCTTACAATACAAGCAAGAGTAAAACTATTGCAGTTTGATTAGGTGTGAATATGTTTGGCCGGGACAAGTCCACTTGTTTTTCAATAGCAAATTCAATTTATGTGAAAATACTAAATACTTACAGTCCATTGCTTAGCTATGCATTAAAGTTTGATTATCACTAATTGGCTAATTTACAAGTTAGGAGGTGCAATATTAGGTCTATACTTGCCAAAATATTTGTATTCATGTATTTAAACTAGTATCTATGTAGGGCATATGGAAAACCATATTAGTAGTTTACTGGTATGCAAACTGCTTAGTCTCTAATTAGGAAAAGAAGAATGAAAATTTCCAATTAGCTACTGAATTTAGTGGCACTTGACAAATTGATGATTATAATAATAATAATAATAGGATAATGATGATCGTACAGCATGACTGATCCTCATATTATAATTTTTAAGACATTCTTAGGGCCCAAGTTATCATACTGCAGAGGCAGCTGTGGAACAGACTTGATTATTAGTCTGCAGACCACTAGTAAACAAGCAACAGTCAAAACACCACTACTTCCTAATCTCTCTGTCACCTCAGAGGTGGTAGAGTTAAATCACCCCAATCTTTTTTGCCCAGGATGATTGACAGGCCCTGTAGAATGATTTGATGGTGCTGCTGGGAATTATGTTTACCCACCATTTGAAAGGAAACCCATTTTTTCCTTCCATTATTCAGATATAGCATAACATTTTATACAACTTTTCAAATCTACTTCTATTATCAAATGTGCTTCATTCTCTTGGTATCCTTTGTTGGTATAGCAGCAATTCATTACTTGGAGCTAGCTGAACACATTGGTTGAGCCAATGATAAGGGGCTATGTGAAGCTACCAATCAGCAGCTAGCTCCCAGTAGTGCATTGCTGCTCCGGAGCAAACATAGTTATCCTTTTCAAGAAAAGATACCAAGAGAATTAAGAAAATTAGATACTAGAAGTAAATTGTAAAGTTATTTAAAATTGCGCCCTCTATCTGAACCATCGGGTGTTAAACAGCCTTTGTTGTAGTGTATGTGTAAAGGGGATAGATTCTGCCTTTTACTAATTAAAAATGCACCCTGTTCCCTTTCAAAGGGGTTGAATAAAACTATTTTTGGTTGTCTCTTTTGAGGACCGATATTTGTAAACTTTAAACTTTATTTACATGCCGTTCCAAAATGTTACTTTATGCTTGGCAATTCAAATAGTAATAGTATGGTTCTGCATTATTGTCATTCTTTTCGTTATGCTGTTGGAAAAATAATCATTGTGAATGATTCATTAAAATTCATTGACAATTTGCTAAATATGTTTTATACATGAGACAGGTCTAAAAGGCCTATTATCTGTCCAGCAGATAAAAAAAAGGCACCAGCACAAAGATTAAGCAATTTTGCACTTCTAATCTTAATATAACTATCTTAAAAATAAATACATATATTAAGTATGTGACCATATGACTTCAAATCTAATAAAATGCAATAAAAAGAACTAGATTATGTGACTGAAAAACACATAATGCATTCTTAAATCATCTTTAAAATATCTGAATATTTCTAAAATCCTTTTACTAAGCTTATTTATTTTCTTATGTGTTTATTGTATTAAAATGTCATTTTTTTTCTACCTTCTGAAAAATCGTAGCAATACATTCTGCTTACACAAAGTATAAAATACTTGATAAAGCAAAATATTTTATTAAGTGGATGATGACATTTTAGAGACACAATTACAGTAGACAGAAATTATTTATCTAAAGGTACAAACATTATAGATAAATATGAACTACAAGAGCAGTTACAAAAACACTAGGCAATATAACTGCTAAGTTTTTTTGTTATAGCCATTGTGTAGCCTAAAATGATATGTTTGTTTAGGTTTGTTCATTGCATTTGACATTATGATATAGTGGTAACCTAGACAGTATGCGTGATCTCTGCCATAAGTGTTGCAAGAACACAGTCTAATAGGGTAAAGCCTGTCACAATCGACAAGTTAGATACAGCAAGCCAATAGATATATGATAAAGAGGTCATGGTCGCTAAACGTCTATAGAGCACAGAGGTTTTTTTTTTCTAGGAAAACGTTGATATATATATATAAAAGGCTCAACTAAAAGTTATCTTTTGCTATCTTTACTAACTAATAATTTGATTTTGATTTTAGCTTTTGCTAAAATAGCATGACTTCATATTAAAAAAAAATAGATGCTGGGAAAAGTTATTTAAGAGTATACTATTGATACACGAAGAAATTGTAATTTTTAAAATGAGCACACAGCTTTGTTTTTTAATTTGTCTATTTTTTTCAACATTTTTCTAAATGTTACATTTATTAGGCATGGGACTTTTTTATTATTATTATTATTATTATTATTATTAATAATAATGATAATAATAATAATAAAATAAGAATGTACTATAAAAACAAAACATAAGCAAAAACATGTTGCAGATTGAACAGCAGTCACACGGCTAGATTTAGAGTTTTGTCGGTAACGACCCGCGTATCTAACGCTGGCTTTTTCTGGCGGCACCTTTAAAATAACTCTGGTATTGAGAGTCCACAGAATGGCTGCGTTAGGCTCCAAAAAAGGAGCGTAGAGCATATTTAACGCAACTTCAACTCTCGATACCAGAGTTGCTTACGGACGCGGCCAGCCTCAAAAACGTGCTCATGCACGATTTCCCCATAGAAAACAATGGGGCTGTTTGAGCTGAAAAAAAACCTAACACCTGCAAAAAAGCCGCGTTCAGCTCCTAACGCAGCCCCATTTTTTCCTATGGGGAAACACTTCCTACGTCTGCACCTAACACTCTAACATGTACCCCGAGTCTAAACACCCCTAACCTTACACTTATTAACCCTTATTCTGCCGCCCCCGCTATCACTGACCCCTGTATATTATTTTTAACCCCTAATCGCCGCTCCGTAAACCGCCGCTACTCACATTATCCCTATGTACCCCTAATCTGCTGCCCCTAACACCGCCGACCCCTATATTATATTTATTAACCCCTAATTTGCCCCCCACAACGTCGCCTCCACCTGCCTACACTTATTAACCCCTAATCTGCCGAGCGGACCGCACCGCTATTATTATAAAGTTATTAACCCCTAATCCGCCTCACTAACCCTATAATAAATAATATTAACCCCTAATCTGCCCTCCCTAACATCGCCGACACCTAACTTCAATTATTAGCCCCTAATCTGCCGACTGGAGCTCACCGCTATTCTAATAAATGTATTAACTAACACTAACACCCCCCTAAGTTAAATATAATTTAAATCTAACAAAATTAATTAACTCTTCTTAAATAAATTATTCCTATTTAAAGCTAAATACTTACCTGTAAAATAAATCCTAATATAGCTACAATATAAATTATAATGATATTATAGCTATTTTAGGATTTATATTTATTTTACAGGTAACTTTGTATTTATTTTAAACAGGTACAATAGCTATTCAATAGTTAAGAACTATTTAATAGCTAAAATAGTTAAAATAATTACAAATTTACCTGTAAAATAAATCCTAACCTAAGTTACAATTAAACCTAACACTACACTATCAATAAATAAATTAAATAAACTACCTATAATTATCTACAATTAAACCTAACACTACACTATCAATAAATACATTAAATACAATTCCTACAAATAAATACAATGAAATAAACTAACTAAAGTACAAAAAATAAAAAAGAATTAAGTTACAAAAAATAAAAAAATATTTTCAAACATTAGAAATATATTACAACAATTTTAAACTAATTACACCTACTCTAAGCCCCCTAATAAAATAACAAAGCCCCCCAAAATAAAAAAATGCCCTACCCTATTCTAAATTACTAAAGTTCAAAGCTCTTTTACCTTACCAGCCCTTAACAGGGCCCTTTGCGGGGCATGCCCCAAGAAGTTCAGGTCTTTTGCCTGTAAAAAAAAACATACAATACCACCCCAACATTACAACCCACCACCCACATAGCCCTAATCTAACCCAAACCCCCCTTAAATAAACCTAACACTAAGCCCCTGAAGATCTCCCTACCTTGAGTCGTCTTCACCCAGCTGAGCCAAATTCTTCATCCAAGCGGAGCAAGAAGAGGTCCTCCACCCGGTAGAAGTCTTCATCCAAGCGGGGCAGAAGAGGTCTTCCATCTGATTGAAGTCTTCATCCAAGCAGAATCTTCTACCGTGATCCATCCAGAGCTGAGCGGCAGCATCCTGAAGACCTCCGAAGCGGAACATCCATCCTGGCCGACGACTGAACGACGAATGACGGTTCCTTTAAATGACGTCATCCAAGATGGCGTCCCTCGAATTCCGATTGGCTGATAGGATTCTATCAGCCAATCGGAATTAAGGTAGGAATATTCTTCAAGTTCAATCCGATTGGCTGATCCGATCAGTCAATCGGATTGAACTTGATTCTGATTGGCTGATTGGCTGATTGGCTGTGGGTGGTGGGTTGTAATGTTGGGGGGGGGTATTGTATGTTTTTTTTTACAGGCAAAAGAGCTGAACTTCTTGGGGCATGCCCCGCAAAGGGCCCTGTTCAGGGCTGGTAAGGTAAAAGAGCTTTGAACTTTAGTAATTTAGAATAGGGTAGGGCATTTTTTTATTTTGGGGGGCTTTGTTATTTTATTAGGGGGCTTAGAGTAGGTGTAATTAGTTTAAAATTGTTGTAATATATTTCTAATGTTTGTAAATATTTTTTTTATTTTTTGTAACTTAGTTTTTTTTTATTTTTTGTACTTTAGTTAGTTTATTTCATTGTATTTATTTGTAGGAATTGTATTTAATTTATTTATTGATAGTGTAGTATTAGGTTTAATTGTAGATAATTATAGGTAGTTTATTTAATTTATTTATTGATAGTGTAGTGTTAGGTATAATTGTAACTTAGGTTAGGATTTATTTTACAGGTAAATTTGTAATTATTTTAACTATTTTAGCTATTAAATAGTTCTTAACTATTTAATAGCTATTGTACCTGGTTAAAATAAATACAAAGTTACCTGTAAAATAAATATAAATCCTAAAATAGCTATAATATCATTATAATTTATATTGTAGCTATATTAGGATTTATTTTACAGGTAAGTATTTAGCTTTAAATAGGAATAATTTATTTAAGAAGAGTTAATTAATTTCGTTAGATTTAAATTATATTTAACTTAGAGGGGTGTTAGTGTTAGGGTTAGACTTAGCTTTAGGGGTTAATACATTTATTAGAATAGCGGTGAGCTCCAGTCGGCAGATTAGGGGTTAATAATTGAAGTTAGGTGTCGGCGATGTTAGGGAGGGCAGATTAGGGGTTAATACTATTTATTATAGGGTTAGTGAGGCGGATTAGGGGTTAATAACTTTATTATAGTAGCGGTGCGGTCCGCTCGGCAGATTAGGGGTTAATAAGTGTAGGCAGGTGGAGGCGACGTTGAGGGGGGCAGATTAGGGGTTAATAAATATAATATAGGGGTCGGCAGTGTTAGGGGCAGCAGATTAGGGTTACATAGCTATAATGTAGGTGGCGGCTCTTTGCGGTCGGCAGATTAGGGGTTAATTATTGTAGGTAGCTGGCTGCAACGTTGTGGGGGGCAGGTTAGGGGTTAATAAATATAATATAGGGGTCGGCGGTGTTAGGGGCAGCAGATTAGGGGTACATAAGTATAACGTAGGTGGCGGTCGGCAGATTAGGGGGTTAAAAAAATGTAATCGAGTGTCGGCGATGTGGGGGGGCCTCAGTTTAGGGGTACATAGGTAGTTTATGGGTGTTAGTGTACTTTAGAGCACAGTAGTTAAGAGCTTTATGAACCGGCATTAGCCCAGAAAGCTCTTAACTACTGACTTTTTTCTGCGGCTGGAGTTTTGTCGTTAGATTTCTAACGCTCACTTCAGACATGACTCTAAATACCGGAGTTAGAAAGATCCCATTGAAAAGATAGGATACGCAATTGACGTAAGGGGATCTGCGGTATGGAAAAGTCGTGGCTGAAAAGTGAGCGTTAGACCCTTTTTTGAATGACTCCAAATACCGGCGGTAGCCTAAAACCAGCGTTAGGAGACTCTAACGCTGGTTTTCACAGCTACCGCCAAACTCCAAATCTAGGCCTAACAAAATACAAGGTGAGGAATAATGTTAATACAATGCAGAGAGGAGTGTGAGCAGACAGAAATGTCAAACCCTAGCGCAGGAGTGCTGAACCTTACTGAGAGTGAGTGCCCAAATTAATGCCAGTGGTAAAATTTTTAACATTTAAAAGAATATTAAATAAACATAAAAAATATTTTTTCTTTTAAAACCATAATATATATCAACTACTAAAGCATAGGTGCTGATTTATAGCATTGATTTGTAAAAAAAATATGAATTATTAGGCACCGAAAATTAAAGCAAACCAGCATGATGGTAGCCCAGAAGCAGAATATCGGCAAATTGGTTGCATGCTAAATGTCTTGGGGTCACACTTCACTAAGATCTCTCTTTCCTTCTGCACATCCAATATTTGGCCAATTCCTGCCGCTTCCATCTTAAAAACATCTCCAATACTTGCCACTTCCTCACACAAGGTACAACTAAGTCTTTAATCCACTCTGTCATAATTTCTTGGCTTGACTATTGCAACTTTACCCTTTCCAGCCTCCCTAGTGTCACGCCGCGCCATTGCTAGGGGCGCGGCGTCCTCTCCATGCTCGTTGCCTAGGGCTGTGTCGTATCAGTATGCGTGCGGCGCTGACATCATCGCCGCACGCTCCTGATGCCAGCCGGTCTCTTGGTGCATTTTCAAAGGTATTTAAACGGGCAGCAAATGACCTGTCACTGCCCAAGTATAGGTGCTACTTCATGTGCTCCTGGGAGTGACAGATCGTTTGCTGGATTATACCTTGTTGCCGAATCCCTGCCTGTCTCACTACGCAAACTGGTTAACCCCTAATCTGCTGGACTGATACTTGTTACTGAACCCTGTCTTACTACGCTAATTGGTTAACCTCTAATCTGCTGGACTGATAACTTGTTACTAAACCCTGCCTGTCTTACTACACTACCTGGTTAACCCCTAATCTGCTGGACTGATACTTTGTTGCAGAAACCTTGCCTGTCTTACTACGCTACCTGGTTAACCCCTGAGCTACTGGTCTGATACATTGTTGCTTCCCCGTCTCACTATGTCTCCTGTTTAACCCCTGAATTGCTGGTCTGCTTTTCTGTTGCTGTATTCTGTCCTGCCTGTGGTGAGTGCCACTCTCCTCATTTTCCTGATATTCTCTGCTCTGGGATATTCCCTATCTTTCCGACTCGACGCCGGGATAACAAGACTACTGGCCGAGTTCGGTCTGATAGAGGAGTATCCCACGAGCCTCACATTATACTTGGGCCATGGAACCAGATGTTGAGCTGTTTATCTCCAAGGACAGATGTTGGGAACCCATACTACACAATTGCAGAATATGGATTCCAAGCTGAAGGCTATCACCGCTCAACTCTCCTTACTAGTCACTTCGAGGAGTACCACTCCTGTTGTTACACTGCCAGTCCCTGCTCCTAGTACTGTGGCTTCTCCCTCTGCTTCTGGAAGCATACCCCGGATACCTTTGCCTGACAAGTATGAAGGTACTACGGATTGCAGGGGTTTCCTTAACCAATGCAGGCTGTACTTCCTTAATGATCCCCACACCTTTCAGTCTCCCCAGTCAAGGGTCGCCTTTATCATTTTCTTGCTGAAAGACAAGGCCCTAGCTTGGGTCTCTCCTCTTCTGGAACAGGACGCTCCACTCCTGCATGATGCTGATGATTTCATCGCTGCTTTTTCTGCTGTGTTTTGGACTTCTGGCCGTATCTCTGCTGCAGAATATTCCCTCCTGGATCTTCGCCAAGGCAACAGACCCGTGGCTCAGTTTGCCATGGAGTTTCGCACCTTGGCACTTGAAACCACTTGGGATGGCAGTGCTCTCAAGGCAGCCTTTAGGAGGGGTCTGCATGAACGCATCAAAGATAAACTCACCTATCGGGATATTCCTTCTACTTTGGATGACTTTATAGCACTTTGTATCAGCCTGGACTCTCGCTTTCAGGAGAGATTAGCGGAGAGAGACCAAACAAACTCAGTGGAGGAACCCATGGACCTCTCCTCCTTCAAACCTTCAGAGTCCGAGAGACAGAGAAGAAGGAGACTGAGACAATGCTTTTATTGTGGCTCTAACTCCCACCAACTAAAGGACTGTGATATTCGGCTGGGAAAAGCCAATGCTTAGAGGATAACACAGGGGTACCTCTAAGCATGATCTCTACCAAACCTCCTCACTCCGCTCGGATCCTGGTACCTGTTACCCTTGATTTGGGGGCAGCTGGCAACTTCCTGGATCACCGTTTTATGATTCAAGCTGGTCTACCTCTTCTACAGAAAAGACATTGTCTCAAGATAACTACCCTGGATGGCTCCCCCTTGGTTCAGTTTTGATCCATTTTGAGTCAGCACCCCTGACCCTGACCATCAGTGTTCTTCATACCAAAGAGCTCCAGTTCGAGGTCATTCATTCCCAAGCTCAGCCTGTCATCCTTGGCCTCCTTGGCTTTGCTTACACAATCCACAGTTGGACTGGGCTGAGGGACAACTGGCTTCTTGGGGTGCCTCCTGTTTCCACTCCTGCCTTGCTAAAGTCACTCCCCTGCTCCACGTTCCCATAGCCAGCATCCAGATTCCCTCCATCCTTCCTTTGGTATATGCAGACTTTGCTGACGTGTTTGAGAAAAAAGCAGCCGATGTGCTGCCACCCCACTGTCCCTATGACTGCAAGATCGACCTCCTTCCCAGAGCCCCACTTCCTAAAGGCAGGATGTATCCACTCTCCAAGGCTGAAACCAAATCCATGGAGGAGTACATCCAAGAGAACCTAGCTAAAGGTTTCATTCGCCCTTCTTCCTCTCCTGCTGGGGCTGGCTTCTTTTTTGTTGGTAAGAAGGATAGTGGGCTCAGACCCTGCATAGACTACAGGGCCTTGAACAACATAACCATCAAGAATCGCTATCCCATACCACTGATCACCAAATTGTATGACTCACTCCAGAATGCTTGCTTCTTCACTAAATTGGACTTACGTGGGGCATACAATTTAATTCTCATCTCTCCAGGCCACGAATGGAAGTCTGCCTTCAACACAAGATCGGGGCATTATGAATACCTTGTAATGCCCTTTGGGCTGTGTAATGCCCCTTCAGTCTTCCAGGCATTTGTCAACTACGTCTTTCGTGACCTCCTCAACCGCACTGTCATCGTCTACTTGGATGATATCCCTTGTTTTCTCTTCCACTTTAGAGGAGCATCACAGGCACGTGAGACAGGTGCTTTTTTCGTCTCAGGGATAACTCTTTGGTTACGAAGCAAGAAAAATGTGAGTTTGATCAAGTTCGGATCCAATTCCTTGGATATGTCATCTCGAAGGAGGGTTTTGCCATGGTTCCTGCTAAACTCACCAATGTACTAGAATGGCCTCAACCTACCTCCTTAAAGGAATTACAGAGGTTCTTGGGGTTCTCCAATTTTTACCGCAAGTTCATAAAGAACTTTTCTCAAACAGTCGCTCCTCTCACTGAATTGACTAGACGGAATAAGGACTGTAAACATTGGCCTCCTGAAGCTATAAATGCCTTTTCTTCTCTGAAAAAGGCTTTCTGTTCTGCTCCTGTGCTCCGCCACTGTGATCCTGATCTACAATTCACTTTAGAGGATGATGAATCCAAGGTAGGGGTAGGAGCAGTTCTTACCTAAAGAGACCCCCTGACTTCGAAATCACACCCAGTAGCCTTTTTTTCTAAACGTTTCACTCCTGCTGAGAGGAACTATGATGTGGGAAATCGTGAACTCTTAGCCATTAAAATTGCCTTAACCGAATGGCGTCACTGGTTGGGAGGGCACCAGCAATCCTATTCAAATCCTCACCAACCATAAGAATCTGACTTACCTAGAAATTGCTCATCAACTCAACCCTTGTTAGGCCAGGTGGGCCTTGTTCTTTTCCTGTTTTCACTTTGTGGTTTCCTACCTTCCTGGGACCAAGAACAAGAAGGCATACGCCCTTTCCCGTCAGTTCTCTCACTCAAGTGATTCCTCCAAAGCTCCTATTGAACACATCATACCCCCCTCCTGTGTGATCGCTCAACTCAATACCACTCTTCTGCAAAGATTGCAATGTGCTCAGTCTAGTAAACCTCCTGGTGCCCCCATGGCTTCTGATATCCTCTTTGTACCTCAGAACCTCCGTATCCCTGTGCTAGCCTGGGCTCATGATAGCAAACTCTCTG
Organism: Bombina bombina; assembly: GCF_027579735.1. Classification (NCBI taxonomy): domain Eukaryota; kingdom Metazoa; phylum Chordata; class Amphibia; order Anura; family Bombinatoridae; genus Bombina; species Bombina bombina. The sequence continues at coordinate 946,126,460 of NC_069503.1, forward strand.
GACATCCTGGTTTGACTAGGACCTTCAGGCGTCTTCGCCAACATGTTTGGTGGCCTACTATGAAGTATGATGCTCAGGACTACGTGAAAGCCTGCACAATTTGTGCTACCAACAAGACTCCCCGATCCTTGCGTTCTGGCTCCAACCATTGTCCATTTCCAAACAACCCTGGACAAACATAACAATGGACTTCATTGTTGATCTTCCCTCTTCCAACCACCATACAGTTATCTGGGTTGTGGTGGATCACTTTTCCAGACTGGCTCATTTCGTACCCCTAACAAAACTGCCTTCTGCTCAGGAATTGTCTTCCTTTTTTCTCTTGCATGTGGTACGACTTCATGGCATTCCTGTAAATATTGTCTCCAACAGGGGTTCACAGTTCATTTCTGCCTTCTGGAGAGCCTTTTGTAAGTTGATTGGAACCACCGTTTCCTTGTCGTCTGAACTGGCATGAAACACTCATTGGCACTCGTCTCTTCAATGCTCTCCATTTCAAGCTGCAGCAGGTTATCAACCTCGTATCTTCCCTCTTTCAGTTCGGTCCACTGGGGTTCCTGCCGCAGACCGTCACGTTACTGATCTCACTACTCATTGACAACGTATTCGCTCTCAGCTGCGTTCAGCTGTCTCTAGATGTATGAAGTTTGCTGACCACCATAGGGCTTCTGTACGTGCCATTCCGGTGGGTGAACAGGTTTGGGTCTTCACTCGACATATCCGCCTACGTCAACCCTGTCACAAATTGGGGCCTAGGTTTTTTGGTCCTTAAAAGGTCCTGAAAAGACTGTCTCCTGTTGCCTACAAAGTGGCCTTGCCGAGAACCCTACGCATACATCCAGTCTTCCACATCTTACTACTTAAACCGTACATCTAGAATAGATATTCCCAGCCTCAAACTCCTCCTCCTCTGCTCTTGATCTGTGGAAAACCCAAATATGAAGTGGCTAAGATTCTGGACTCCAGATACAGGCGCAGACAACTGCAGTATCTGATACGTTGGAAGGGTTACTCTGTGGCAGACCATTCCTGGGTCCCTGCCCGTGGTTTTCATGCTCCATCTCTGGTCTCTAAATACTAATGCTGCTCACCCTTTGAAGCCAGCTCTGGTTCCCGGAGGGAACCCTTGAGGAGGGGACTATGTCACGCTGCGCCATTGCTATGGGTGCGGTGTCCTCTCCATGCTCATTGCCTAGGGCTGTGTCCGATCAGTATGTGTGCGGCGCTGACATCATCGCCGCACGCTCCTGATGCTGGCTGGTCTCTTGGTGCCTTTCCAAAGGTATTTAAACAGGCAGCAAATGACCTGTCATTGCCCAAGTATAGGTGCTACTTTGTGTGCTCCTGGGAGTGACAGATTGTTTGCTGGATTATACCTTGTTGCCAAATCCCTGCCTTTCTCACTACACTAACTGGTTAACCTCTAATCTGCTGGACTGATACTTGTTACTGAATTCTGCCTGTCTTACTACGCTAATTGGTTAACCCCTAATCTGCTGGACTGATACCTTGTTACTGAACCCTGCCTGTCTTTCTACGCTACCTGGTTAACCCCTAAGCTGCTGGACTGATACTTTGTTGCAGAAACCTTGCCTGTCTTACTACGCTACCTGGTTAACCCCTGAGCTACTGGTCTGATACATTGTTGCTTCCCCGTCTCACTACGTCTCCTGTTTAACCCCTGAATTGCTGGTCTGCTTTTCTGTTGCTGTATTCTGTCCTGCCTGTGGTGAGTGCCGCTCTCCTCATTTTCCTGATATTCTCTGCTCTGGGATATTCCCTATCTTTCCAACTCGATGCCGGGATAACAAAACTACTGGCCGAGTTCAGTCTGATAGAGGAGTATCCCACAAGCCTCACACCTAGTTGCCGTCTATCTCTCTTACAATCCATAATAAATACCCTTGCCAAACTGATCTTCCTTACACCTCGCACCTCTCTGTCAGTCCCTACAATGGCTTCCTTTAACTTCCAGAATAAAACAAAAAATCCTGACTCTAACTTTCAAAGCTCTGAACAACACTGCTCCACCCTATATCTCCGGCCCATCTACAAGATCTCTCCAGTCTCTCCCCTAGTTTTCAATAATTTCTTAAAGACTTTAACTATTCAGGGATGCATACAATATACTGTACTCTAACATTTTCTTATCTTAGTTCCTCTCCTCTTTTAGTTATCCCCTTGAAACCACTTAGCCTGTAAGCCTACAAGCCTTGCTGCTTTGTAGATCACCTTCATGAGAGCTGATTTACAACAGCGAAACTCTTTGCAGGGCCCTCTATCCCTATGTCTCCAATAATTGTTACCTTGCATATTAGACCCATGTTTTTAGAGCTGCAGAATCTATTGGAGCTCAATAAATAACTGATAAGAATAATAATCTGTAACATTTATACATGCATAGAAATTATCAATGAGCGTTTTATCCAAAAGTGTTCCACAATTTGGAATGTTATTTTTTTTAAATAAATTGAATAAACACTACATAAATATTATACAAAGTCAATACTAATATTTACATTCATATATCTTGCAGGAAAAAAATGGCCTTTTAGCCAAGACTCTTATTTATATAACACTTGATTATAATAATACTATATTACTATACTATATATATTATATGCAGAAAGTATTTACAAAGTTTTCAAAATTTGTTAACCTTTCTTTGTGCTTTTCTTCCTGAATCACATATCGATGATTATGAATGAAGCCTCTGTGTAGGTAAAATGTTGCCACATCTGTGTCGAATCACATGAGAATCCACCTTACAAACTGGTTGGTATCTGTCCCAGACAAAGATCAACATAAATAATTAAACTAAAACTGGTGAAATGCAAAAGCAGAAAAGATCTATCAAAATTTAAATACAAGTAAGCTCACCAATATCATAAGCAAATCACTAAAGAGCAAACAGTTTTTGTTGGACAAAAATCTAGTAGTGGATAATTGCAGAGATATTTATGTTTACGTTTTAGTGATCTACAATATTTAGTGTTAAGTGTTTTAGTGATCTACAATATTAAGAGTGGTGTATGATAAAGGATTTCACATTGTGGTTTTCTGTATTGAATGCCTTAAATGCAATGACATGGCATCTATATTCAATTAATTTTAAAGCAGAATGTAAAGCATACAATACTTCTGATTAAGTGGCTCATTATTTTAAACTCTTATAAACATGCTAGCTCATATATTATTATATTGCTTAAATCTAGTTACCTTCACCAAATTTTACTGGAAAATTATTGATGCATTGTCTATCATTTAAAATTATTTTGCTAAATATGCATGTTTTCATTTTCCATAAGAGGCCAATTGCGTATATTCATATACAAATGTACTAGTCCAACACAAATTATGGACAGGATGGGTACAGTTCTTAAAAATAATTGTCTGTTACCTTTTGTTATGAATAGCAGCTGAAAAATTCCAGAGGAAACAACAAATCACTTTCCTAACATGTATGGACAGACAACTCAGAAAATACTTCCCATATGCAAAGGAAATATTTATTCTTCTGAAAGACCAGCTTCCAAAGAATAAATCAAAATCTGGAGAAAATAAACTCTGTTATTTTAATGTTATTGGGATTAAGTATTACATTAAAAAGGGTCATGAAAGTTAAAATTAAACTTTCTTTAGTCAGATATAGCATGAATGTCTTGAAAACCAAAGGGGGCCTGTGGTATGTGCTTTGCTATGGAATTACCCCTTTTAGGCATAGTTTAGTAACAGACAAGCAAGCAAGTTTATTGTACTGGAACTGGAGGCTGGAAACTGGATAGGCTAGCAGGTTTGTACACACCAGAACTGGAGTCTGAGGTAATGCCCAAAATAGGGCAACAAAAAGGAGTGCCCACTGTAAGGCCAGGAAAAAATGCCAACTTAGGTGGAAGACAGGAATGCCCACTGGAGGCCGAGACTGGAGTGTCCACTCTAAGGTCGACACTGAAGTGCCCACTCTGAGGCTGACACTAGAGTGCCAACTTGAGGGCCAAAGACAGGACTGCCCACTCTAATGCCAAAACTGGTGCTTGGCAAATACACTTTGCAGGGATTGGGTACAGGAGTAGGACACCGGTGCTCGGCAAATGCCCTGTGCAGGGCTAGGGTACTGGAGCAGGATACCAGTGCTTGACAGACACACTTTGCAAGGCTTGGGTACAATACCAAGTTTGGTAGACAAAAAAGCAGGATAGTCAGGAAATAAGCTGGATTCAGGAACCAAACAGGAAATTTAGGCAAGGTCAGAAGCACTAACAACAGGAACAAGATGAATCACAATGTCAGAGCAGGGAGTCACAGTGGGGCAAAAAAGTATTTAGTCAGCCACCAATTGTGCAAGTTCTCCCACTTAAGAAGATGAGAGCGGCCTGTAATTTTCATCATAGGTATACCTCAACTATAAGAGACAAAATGTGGAAACAAATCCAGACAATCACATTGTCTGATTTGGAAAGAATGTATTTGCATATTATGGTAGAAAATAAGTATTTGGTCAATATCAAAGTTCATCTCAATACTTTGATATATATCCTTTGTTGGCAATGACAGAGGTCAAACGTTTTCTGTAAGTCTTTACAAGGTTGTCACACACTGTTGCTGGTATGTTGGCCCATTCCTGCATGCAGATCTCCTCTAGAGCAGTGATGTTTTGGGGCTTTCGCTGGGCAACACAGACTTTCAACTCCCTCCAAAGGTTTTCTATGGGGTTGAGATCTGGAGATTGGCTAGGCCACTCCAGGACCTTAAAATGCTTCTTACAAAGCCACTCCATCATTGCCCGGGCAGTGTGTTTGGGATCATTGTCATGCTGAAAGACCCAGTCACGTTTCATCTTCAATGCCCTTGCTGATGGAAGGAGGTTTGCACTCAAAATCTCACAATACATGTCCCCATTCATTCGTTCATGTACACGGATCAGTCATCCTGTTCCCTTTGCAGAGAAGCAGCCGCAAAGCATGATGTTGCCACCCTTATGCTTCACAGTAGGTATGGTGTTCTTTGGTTGCAACTCAGCATTCTCTCTCCTCCAAACACGACGAGTTGTGTTTCTACCAAACAGTTCTACTTTGGTTTCATCTGACCATATGACATTCTCCCAATCCGCTTCTGGATCATCCAAATGCTCTCTAGCATACTTCAGATGGGCCCGGACATGTACTGGCTTAAGCAGGGGGACACGTCTGGCACTACAGGATCTGAATCCCTGGTGGCATAGTGTGTTACTGATGGTAGCCTTTGTTACATTGGTCCCAGCTCTTTGCAGGTCATTCACTAGGTTACCCTGTGTGGTTCTGGGATGTTTGCTCACTGTTCTTGTGATCATTTTGACCCCACGGGGTGAGATCTTGCGTGGAGTCCCAGATTGAGGGAGATTATCAGTGGTCTTGTATGTCTTCCATTTTCTAATTATTGCTCCCACAGTTGATTTCTTCACACCAAGCTGCTTGCCTATTGCAGATTCTTCCCAGCCTGGTGCAGGTCTACAATTTTGTTTCTGGTGTCATTCGACAGCTCTTTGGTCTTCACCATAGTGGAGTTTGGAGTGTGACTGTTTGAGGTTGTGGACAGGTGTCTTTTATACTGATAACAAGTTCAAACAGGTGCCATTAATACATGTAATGAGTGGAGGACAGAGGAGCCTCTTAAAGAAGAAGATACAGGTCTGTGAGAGCCATAAATCTTGTTTGTTTGTTTGGAGGTGACCAAATACTTATTTTCCACCATAATATGCAATTAAATTCTTTCCAAATCAGACAATGTGATTGTCTGGATTTGTTTCCAAATTTTGTCTCTCATAGTTGAGGTATACCTATGATGAAAATTACAGGCCTCTCTCATCTTCTTAAGTGGGAGAACTTGCACAATTGGTGGCTGACTAAATACTTTTTTGCCCCACTGTATCTGTGAAGCAGCTTTTTATAGAAGAGCTAATTGCAGAACTACTTGCAGCTGAGAAGCAGGTGAAGCGAGAGAGCTATCCACTGCAGGTAAAAGGTCTCCAAAAACATCCACAGAATACAAAGCCCTCCAGTGGTGCAGGAGCATGAGCAAACCTACAGTCGATAGTTAAGCAGCAGTCATTATCAGAATGCTGCTTCTGAACCTGTATGCAAATTAGAATCACCCTGAAAATGTTTGCCCGGGGTGATTGACAGCCCCTATAGGGGGCAGGGCTTGGGTACAGGAGTAGGACACCAGTGCTTGACAGACACACTTTGCAAGGCTTGGGTACTGTAGCAGGATACTGATGCTTGGCAGATGCCCTCTGCAGGGCTTGGGTACAGGAGTAGGTCACCAGTGCTTGACAGACACACTTTGCAAGGCTTGGGTACTGTAGCAGGATACTGGTGCTTGGCAGATGCCCTCTGCAGGGCTTGGGTACAGTAGTAGGACACCAGTGATTGGCAGACTCCCTCTGCAAATATAGTATACTGGAGCAGGTTAACAGTACTTGACAGATGCCCTCTGCAGGGTACAGAGGCAGGATGCCAGAGAAGCAGTATGATGCCACATGAAAGATTGGAAGCAGAGACAGGCTGGTACTGAGCGAGTAGCTAGGATACCTGAGAGCAGTCAGAAAACTCCCCAAATCCAGGGGGAATCCATATTTAGGGTACAAGACCAAGTCTGGTAAACAAAAAAAGCAGGATAGTCAGGGAACCAGCTGTATTCAGGAACCAAACAGGAAATGTAGGCAAGGTTAGAAGCACTAACAACAGGAACAAGATGAATCACAATGTCAGAGCAGGGAGTTATCTGTAAAGCAGCTTTTTACAGAAGAGCTAATTGCAGAACTACTTGCAGCTGGGAAGCAGGTGAAGCGAGAGAGCTATCCACTGCAGGTAACAGGTCTCCAAAAACGTCCACAGAATACAAAGCCCTCTGATGGCGCAGGAGCATGAGCAAACCTACAGCCGATAGTTAAGCAGCAGTAATCATCAGACTGCTGCTTCCGAACCTGTATGCAAATTAGAATCACCCCGAAAATGTTCGTCCGGGGTGATTGACAGCCCCTACTCACATGACATTGGGCTAGCATGAGCAGGGGTGGCATTGCACAAGTAGATACTTGTGCAATGTTAAATACATTAATTATGTTTCAATATTTAGGGCCAGATTATGAGTGGCTCGCTAACAGTTATGCACAAGCAAAAAGGGGTTTATCGCAGGTGTTGAAAGTAAACGTAATCACTTGAGCACAATTGAAGTTAACACAAGTTGGGATAGAGCATCCTCAGAGCTCTGGTTAACTGTTTTTCAAAATTGCTGCCTGCTTTCTGTAATTCCGGGCGGACAGGTTCGTGGAAGCTAACCTTGTCTTCCCAGGTTTTGATAAATGGGCTCCTTTGTATTTACAAGACATTTCTGTTGTGTTGCTATAGAATGATATATCAGCCAAGTCTAAAAGATTTAAAAAAGATATTAACATAATTTTTACTGCAACTGTTCAATAGCAAAACTATACCCGCCATGTTCTTTGTTTGGAGGAGCCAGTCTGGGCTTTAGACTGCAGACAAGCCTAGCCTTAATAAATATACTCCTATATTTGTATTTGTCATTAATTAAAGTTCCCTTTGGTTTGTGAGTGCTTGGTTTCAAATTGTTGACAAGAAATAACTAGCTCAGCCCCAAAAGGTTTCTAATATTGACAAATTAGTCTTCCACATTGAAAATAACTTGCTATGTAGTATTCAGGTAACATTTGAAGGCTCAAGAACAAACATACAATCAGTGTTCCCTCTAGGGCCAAATTTTGTGAGTGGCCCAGCAGTGAAACAGTCTGCATTGTGTAGTGTTTGCTAACTGCAGGGTGTGGTTCACTGTTGCTCACAAATCGGGCCTTAGAGGAAACACTGCATAATACTGTTGTGTTGATTGATCAGAGAGAAGTCATCAGTGACTCCATAAATAGAAGTAGCCCAAGGTAAAGTTTGCAGAAAAAAAGTAAATAATGTAGGTAAAATGAACATGAAAAAACATGTTTGTTTGTTTTTTTTATTTTATTTTAAAACACAACAGTATATGTTATTTACAATAGGCTATGTGGCTGACATTGCTGTATATGTGAATAACAAGTAGACATGTGCGATTCGGTTCGGTTCGATTCGGAAATTCGGCACAATTCGGCAAATTCGGCGATTCGGATCGAACCGAATTTTCGAATTAAAATGTTGCCGAATTTTCCGAATCGAATCGATTCGTAAATTTGGATGGCCATTGGGATTACACTAGTATTATACAGTATGTTAGGTTAACACCTTATATACAGTATAATACTAGTCTAATCCCACCTAACACTTACCGAATTGCTGAATTTCCGAACCGAATCGAACCGAATCGAACCGAATCCAGCCAAATTTCTTCGAATCCGAATGAATCCGAAACGAATCCGAAACGAATCGATTCGAAATTTTCCGAATTCTAATCGATCCGAACCGAACTTCGAAATATTCTGAATCGATCCGAACCGAACCAAATTTTTGCACCATGCACATGTCTAATAACAAGTGATGTACATATGGATGACTTTGGATTAAGCACTGCCTTATATGTGGCTTACTAAAGGTTTAAAGGCCATTCTTTATGTGGTTAATAAGGGGAAAAACAACACTGCTATATGTGTGGCTGACTATGGGTTAACCACTATTCTATATATGTCTGAAAAATATTTAAGCAAAGCTCCATATGTATTAGACAAGGAGATAAGCACTGCTTTTTACTGCACAACTTTTACAAGTTGAAAATAAACACGATTGCTTGAGCGCAATTGAAGTTAACGCGAGTCTGGATAGAGCGTCCTCAGAGCTCTGGTTAACTGTTTAGCAAAACAAAAAAGTGCCTCATATGATATGAGGTTTCAAGTGTCTAAAGATGGATATGTTTTTATATATATATATATATATATATATATATATATATATATATATATATATATGTGTGTGTGTGTGTTTATATGTTTATATGTGTATACATATGTATTTATGTATTTATATGTGTATATATATATATTTACACATATAAACACATAAATACATATGTATACATAGGTATAGATATATATATTGTACCAAAATACCATCAGACCATTATATATATTTAAAAATATGTATTTATGAAGAAATAGAACATATGTTGCTGAGTGAAGAACATTGGAATGTGAAATATTAATATGTTAGCATACTTGAGAATTTGGGATCGGGTTTGTACTTCTGGGGGAATACGTTAACGGGATCGTGATGTTCTGCTTTTTGCATGCATCAGGTTAGTGCAAAAGCAAAAATGTTTTACTTTTAACTTGTAATGTGTCCTTTATATTTAATAAATACATAGCTCACCTTAATATAACCAAGGTTGGTTTACTGCACATGAAGAATTAGTGTACTCCTGTCAGGTTTGCGCATATAAGTCCTACAGGAGTAAACACATTCTTCATGTGCGTTAACCCGACATGAGTTAATTAATATATATATATATATATATATATATATATATATATATATATATATATATATATATATATATATATATATATACACATACATACAACAACATTTAAAATTAGGGGGAGGTAAAAAGTGAGTTTAAAATCCTCCACTACGCACAAAATATAGAGAAAATAATTTTAAAGGCAGGTGAGTCACAGGAGAGGAAGTAAGGTAGCCATGATGTAAAGTGATCAAGGAAAAGGGTGGGAGACCCTGAGGGGTGATAAATCACAGCAACTCTAACAGATAGGGGTGAAAACAAACAAATTGTATTGGCTTAAAAGGAAGAGAATGTGATGGATGAAATGGGGGTATGTATTGAAAAGTACAATGGGGAGAGAGAAGGATGCATGCAGTGTTCGTATTTTTGTGAGTTGTGAAGTTTAGTAACAAAGAAAGGAGAGAAGGGCCTATAAAAACTGCATATGTAGTAGAGTAAGAAATGAATGAGAGAGCCTTTTTGTAAAGTGTGTGTGAGATTGTAACAAGGAAAAAGAAAAAAAACAGGCCAGAAAACATATCAGAACAGTAAAAGCAGAAAACTGCGATAACAAGAAAAATATGTTTACTTGCCTCAGTAGTAGTTCAAATCTTCTATAAAGTCAGCAGATTATAGAATTACAAATGCTGTGAACAGGATTTGAGCAGGTAAAAAGACAGTGATTTTAGGGAGTGAGAAAAACTAAAACAGATTTAAAAAGTGTAAAAGTGGCCCAGGAAGCGATTTTCAGCAGGTGTTAGACTTAGTAAGTAGCAAATGAATAGCACTCTGTCCAATATTCTGTGTAATGCTTATATAATTCTTAGCGCTATCACTTAAAGATGTTCACTTAGAAAGATGAAATGGAAAGATGTAGTTCCCTGCAAATGATCAACTGAAAAAACATAGCACCAATAATTAATAGGCAGTCACTTTTAATCATTTATAACATCAAACTCTGAGTTGAACTCATTACTTGATTATTCCAAAAGACCTCTTGTCTACTTATTAGCTGCAATTTGTCACCTCCCCTCATAAGAATTACCATTTTTTTCAATAGCAGTCCTTTTAAAGGTGTTTGTTACTTTTTTGTGAACGTTTATGAAATGACGAGCTAAAGCTGAACAGGATTCATTCATTGTGATGTACCCCAAATGCTCATTTAAATGGGATCTCTGGTAGAGAGCTCAACATACTGAAGAAATAGCTGGAACATTCAATTAAACAGATATAAAAAAAGAGTGGATTCATTAATACATCCTCTTGTTATAGATGGTTCTTCCATATTGTATGAAGATAATTAATTAGTAACCTGTATAAGGGCACATGCATTACAACGTGTGCTCCCACACCTGTATGTACCATAACGGGTGTGTTAGGATATGTTAGCATTAAAGACGCCATCTTGTTCTAGTTGCCATTTTGTCTTAGGCATCCATCTTGCTAAGAAAAGTTTATTATGTAGTGAGAAATATGCTGATGTTAGTAAGAATTGTATAAGTTAGACTGGCCTTGTGAATGTTCCTGGCAATGCGCCTGGAAGCCCGTTATCTAGATAAGATGCCCAAATGGCCTTGCTTTGGGCTGAGCTATGCACCCAGATGTATTTTTGTTATTGTTATAAGAAATACTCCTTCATACTCCTCTTTCACCCAATTATTTTAATAAGCTTCTTTTGTTCATGAAATATGGTGTGAGATGATGTAGTTATGAATACGTCACTTTTTAACCCTATATGCTGTAATTATTGCCTATAAGAAGTGTTGTGCATCTTCTAATAAACAGAACAGATGTTAGACTGCTGCGTGGTCTGATTCCTGTTCTCTGGGATATCCCATCAAGTAACCCATTCATTTCCAGGTGACAGTGTATGATCCAGACCAAGTGCTGACTGACACTCTCCCCCCCTGAAAATAACACCTAACAATTCTGGCTCGTGGGATTCGCACCGGGTAAGTAAATAAGTGTTTTTTACTCTACTTTTCCCTCTGTCAATCTGAACCTAAATTTATAATAGGTGTTAGAAATATATATAAAAGGTTAAAGGGGTTCCTGCGGTGGAGGCGCAGGTTTTTGCAGAGGTTCCAGTCCTGTCAGCATTTATAAGTGGCAAGTTTGAGTCTTGCTTGGTATTAACCCCTCTAGACAGGTTACAGTCCTGCTAGAGCGTGACGGCGCAAAAGTTAGTGTGCACTTGACGGGTGGTTTAAGTCCCCCGGGCGGAGTGGCAGCGCTGTGTTACGGTGAGTTAGAATCTCATCTGTGCTGAAGTTTTCCCTATATATTCCTATAATAGAGTTTGTGTTACCTGTCACTGGAGTTGAATTGGTATTTGGTGCTGCTTCTGCTTGATTGCTTATGCTTATACTTATACTTATAACTGTGCTGTGCTGTGCTGTGCTTAGAAAATATTAAGTAATTGTGCATTTCATCACTGCTGCTGCTATTATTGTGTTGTGGAAAAAGGGCTGCTCATAGTACAAATTGTGATAGTACTGCTGAGATTCAGAAATGTAATAAGTATAAATCTGTTCAACATGTACCATCTAGTGCTGGTAGGAATACCTTACGTATTACAAACCCTAATCCAGTTAAAGGTGAAACTCCCATTAAATGGGGCATGAAGAAGGGAGACAGAGCAGGTGGAAGACACTGTTGTTGCATCTTTAGTAGCTAAAAAAAGGGTTAACAGTTTCTATTAAGGACAAAAGCATTTCAGACAGAGAGACATCCACTCCAGAAAGGGAGGGGGATTATAAAACTGTCAGTGAGCACAGCTCTGTAAACACAGTGTAAATATGTGCTCCTGTGTTAAAGAATGTTGTGAGCATAGAAGGGGGGCCACCGAGTGCACACACCAGATCACAGATTCAGAGAACAGGAAATAAAATAAAAAAACTGTTACAGAAGCTCCGTTTGTAAAACTCTTCCTTTTGTTGTATGTGTTTTTGCAGTAACAGAACGTAGATTCTGTGTATTCTATGTGTAATGAGTGTTGGTCTGTCGGTTCTCACTGTGTCTTGTATGACGTGTAAAAGATTTACTCTAAACCAAAAGATGTGAGGATGTATTATCCTGTTTAAAATGTGTTTATGTCTCAATCTGCTGGGAAAATGGCCATTCCTTGCAAATTCGGACACTTTCAAATACATTTTAAATTTGGTGGAAAGTTAATATTATTGTATTCCTGAATCTCTTTGGTATGTTATGAAATATATGTTTTCCTGAAAGAAAGAGACTGTTAATGTGTTTTCTGTGTCACTAAAAGTTTGATGTATGTTGAAATTGATTTAGAGTAAATGTTAGGAGTGAATTTATGGTATGCAAGTTGATATGAGCTTGTGTGTGTATTGCTGTAAAAATTACCTTGGTGCATTTTTCTTTCTGAATAGTAATTATTCAGGCTAGTTTCTTAGCTAAGAAATCAGATGTTGTAATGAGGTATTTTGAAGTGTTATTGTTGTAACTTGATTTTAAAGTCATTTGTATGTTCTTAATTATGTGTGTTATTAATAGCATTTTTTAGTTTTAAGTGATATTTGTTTTATGCAAATAAAGACTGTCCACCTGTTGCAGCATATAAAAATATTGTTTTTACAAGTGAACTAATTAAGGGATTTGTAAATGTGCGGATGTTTGTGTGACTTTTGGTCAGTATGTTGTGGGCGTAATGTAAGATTCATGCAAGGAGTTAAACACAGGAGAATAGAAAAGACTATACGCTGTATGCTATTAAATTTATCTAAAGTATTTGGGTCTTTTTCTGTTGCAAGTAAATTAATTCAGTAGAAGTTTTAATATAAATGGATATTATTTATGCTGTGATGGCTCTCATTTAAATATGCAGGTTATGATACAGTAAAGAAGTAGATTTTAATGGTAAATAAGACAAGTGTCTTAATCATAGCTAGGTTATATATATGTAATATACATGTTTTAAATGGTCAGTCCTTAAAGGGACAGTTCAATGATTTGTTATTTCAACTGTGTAGTATAAAAAAGTAGGATAAATTGTATTTTCAGGTTTATTTGTATATATGAAGTAGTTGCTTTTGTGCTTTTAAATCCCAGCCTATTACAATGGGTTAAGTTTCAGGTTATAGCATATCTCATTGTCCTTATCTGATATTTGTCTGGAAAACGGAGCTATTTGTAAACAATTAAAGGCACTCCATCAGGTGAGATGGATCCTTAAGAACAATTTAAAGGGGAAATTTTTGGACAAACTGTCCTTTTAATCTATTAGTGTAAATTGTTATTATTATTCTTTTAGAAAGCTCATTTTGTTGTATACAATTGTTATATTTAGTCAGGGAGCTGCAAAATGGTGAATATCAATTATCTAAAAAAAATAAATCAAATAATTGTGTATTTAGTAAAATCGTGGTTATGCAAAAGTATAGACTGGATTCTAGAGCTTTTCACAAATTATTTGTGCCAAACATGATTTATTCAACAGTGGGTTTGCACTGTGCATGCAAGCAGGGGCTATATAGAACAGTGGCTGTACCATTATTATCTGACCTTTCCCAGAATATAATACTTAGGTGTTTGTGTGTTCCTTTGTAAAGTTATGGTTAGGGATTTTATTTGTAAAAAATGCAACTGGAGTTTATTGATCTTCTGAAGTGATTGCATTATATATGTGTGAACTCATAGTATTGTGCATGGTAGAATTTGCAGAAACAGGGCATAGACAGTTGTTATAGGATTTTAATTATTTGTAGTGTTTTGCTAGTGCTGTGTTTCGGTAATGTGTAAGTATATGTGTTGAATTTCAGGTTGATTCTGGTTGTTAAAAGTTTGTGCCGGCTGTTTTGTGGAATGGACAGTTGGTTTTAAGTGTTTTCTCAGAGAATGTTATGTTTTTATGTTTAGTGAATGCGTGTGAAAGGGTGCTGTATGAATGGAATATTGAATATTGAGGTGTATTTGATTTTGCCTGATTTTAAGAATAGTATACAGAGTGCATAAATTGTTTTTTTAGTTTGCTGTTATATTGTGTTTGCGTGACACATAGGGTGTTTCACGCGAACAAAGGGGGAAGTATTGATGAGTATTGATGAGTATATTTATGTGATTTGGGTGATTATTTTAAGTAAGAAAATGAACCTAAAATGTTTTTATTTTTCTATTTTGTTCTTAACACAATATTTGTATTTGCAGGATGAGATCATGAAGCTGTATCCAGAGAGTAAAAACACTAACTGAATTATTTTTGAGTTTTTCATATTTAGGTAAAATCTGTACAAATAAAATTCCATAGTGCACTCTCCAAAAGATTGAAGATTGAATGCAAGTAAACCTTTTAAATAAAGAAATGCTTGGTGCCTAGGTGAAGAAAAAAAAAGGAAGATAAAAGACCTTTTGTCAAGTTTGTTTAACAACCATATTGCAGTAAAATTTGCTGAACTATCTTTGGATCCATTCTTTGATTTGCATGTTGGTACCAGCCCCAGAACTGGACTGGGTAATCTATGACTGTTTCCTATGATGTGTGTCTTCAGAACATAAAGACTATCCTTCTCTGGACTGTGCCTTGCCTGTTGGAATTGAGGACCTGTTACGCTGTTACAGAGTCATCCACAGTTAAATTAGGGGAGTATTGTTTTAACTTGTTTACTTATATTGCTTGTTTTGTATTCTCTTGTAATTGTGTTATTTTTGTTGATCATATTAGTTATAAGAAGTCATATAGCTTTGTCTGCAGAAAAGTATGCCTTATTTGTATTATTACACATTGTAGTTTATGTACTTAAACAAAGTAACCCTCTAGATAAGTGTAACTCTAAACCTTGCAGTGTTGTAACCTATTGAATGGCCCTTTGAGTATAGAGAACATGGTTGCACCTTTATAGTTTAAAGAAAATGCTGCAATATCTCAGAATATTTTAGACCCCTCACCCTTGTGGAACGTCTCAGCTAGAAAGTTATATTAATTATACAGAGAAATATTTGTTTAGGAAGTAGTATAATTATAGTTATATTGATGGTATATTTTCTACCTACAATGGCTCTTATTGGAGCTGTGTTATGAAAGCAAATGTATGGTATCTGCAATTTGAAAGGAATTATCTTACCATAAGGATGTGTTTACCTTTAAAAGATTTTGTAGTTTTAAATAATGTTATGATTGTATTCTTTCCTCATACAGGAGTGCTAGAGAATTTAGGTTGCATAAAATAATTAGTAAACTAGTAGTGTTTATATCAGATGAGACTGCTGACTATTAAGATCATAGTTGGAGAATTATAAACATTACATATAGTAGCTTTGCAGAATAAAGGAACACTAGTTTATTTTATTTTTAGTAGTTCAAAGAGAAAGTGTGAAGAAATTAATTTTAAAGAAAATATTGTTATTGACTGTTTTACTTTTCATTTTGGTTGCAGGGCAGGCCTTAGCATAAGTTACTTAGCATAGCCATTCAGCCTCTTGATGAAGTCTAGCAGTTTTTTCTTGCTTAGTATTCATGAAGTATCATTTAAATTGTATAGAGAAGCTGTGAGTTATTCTCTGTAAAAGTATAATCAATGTATTTAGTTTGTATTATATATCCACAATGTTTTCCTGGTTTCAAATTACATAGGGCAATTTAAGCTATTAAAGGAATTGTGATGCTTACAAAAAGGTGAAAGAAGTTTTATTTGGACATAATTGTGATTGTATCGGGGTGTGTGCTCATCTTGTGCTGTTTTGTTTCCTTCTTAGACTCCTTCTGACTCTAGTGTCTGCTTGCTATGAGGATCCACTGGCTTTCCTTGTCTACCCCATGAACAAACCATCGGACTTCCAGCATCTACCTGCAGAAGAACACTGGATAAGCACCCCTACTGCAAATGGACTATGGTATTGAAGCAGAGTGTCTGAGGAAGATGGAGCTCTAAGAGGACAAGGACTGTTCTTAAAAGTGATCAGAGGCCACCCAGAGACACTTGTGCTGTTCCCATGTCAAGCTTCACTGTGGAGAATTTACAGAGCAAGAGACTGTCAGAAATATTGGGGGGGGGGTGCTAGCAATGCAGGTGGAGAAATAAAGATGCAGCGTTGTTTGGGGGTAGATAGGGGGTTGGTTGGGTCTTTGTGCAGATAGACCAGTAGTTTGGGGATGCTAGGAGGTAGATGGAGAGTATTGGAGAGGCCACACCTATGTGCAGTGACAAATTGTGCCCTATTGGCCTATAAAATTATAGCAGTAAATGTGAATACATTTCTCTACAGTATTCTCACATAGATTCATGTTATACCGAAGTATTAGGCTTAAATTGTTATTAAAGGATTTACTAATTTTCTGTTCTTTTCTATTTTATGTTATTCTGTTAGAATAAAAGAGTGGTATGTTAGGATATGTTAGCCTTACCGACGCCATCTTGTTCTAGTTGCCACTTTTTCTTAGGCATCCATCTTGTCTAAGAAATGTTTATTATGTATTCAGAAATATGCTGATGTTAGTAAGAATTGTATAAGTTAGATTGGCCTTGTGAATGTTCCTGGCAATGCGCCTGGAACCCCGTAATCTAGGTAAGATGCCCAAACGGCCTTGCTTTGGGCTGAGCTATGCGCCCAGATGTATTTTTGTTATTGTTATAAGAAATACTCCTTCATACTCCTCTTTCACCCAATTATTTTAATAAGCTTCTTTTGTTCATGAAATATGGTGTGAGATGATGTAGTTAGGAATAAGTCACTTTTAAACCCTATATGCTGTAATTATTGATCTCACACAGATCTCACTGCAACAAGCAATCCTACAGACTCTCTGCAGACATACACTTAAAGATCCCTTTCTGCAAACAAACATTTGAAGATCTCACTGCAACAAGCAATCCTACAGACTTTCTGCAAACATACATTTAAAGATCCCTTTCTGCAAACAAACATTTGAAGATCTCACTGCAACAAGCAATCCTACAGACTCTCTGCAAACATACATTTAAAGATCCCTTTCTGCAAACAAACATTTGAAGACCTCACTACACGCACTAGCCCACCGAGCCTCCCTCCACCTCCCACCCTGGTGTTTACCTTAGTATATAAACACCTAACAGCAATTAGGTGCAGCTGTCACTAATGATCCAGGATAGAGACACTACTTCACACTCACAGCCTCTGAACTGACACTTTATCATATTCTGTTACACTTTTCCAACCCTCATTTACTCACCACACATTTGACTCACACTCAGTTTACACTGCCTTATATCAGACCTATTTCCCTTCTACCTCACCTTTTTTGTCCATTCCCTCTCCTTTAGATTGTAAGCTTGAGAGCCTCTCTACCTGTAGGCCACTTTGTATTTAAAGTGAACTACTACTGATTGTGCTCAAGGGCAGGGCATTCCTCTCCTTTTGTATAACTTAATTATTGCACCTACAACTGTAATGTACCCCGATATTGTACTTGCTTGTTTGTGTATTTAATGCATCCCTGTAATGTTCCATTATTTCTTGTATAGCGCTATGTAATCTGCTGGCGCTTTATAAATACCTGATAATAATAATAAGAAGAAGAAGTGTTGTGCATCTTCTAATAAACGGAACAGATGTTAGACTGATTGCTGCATGGTCTGATTCCTGTTCTCTTGAATATCCCATCAAGTAACCCATTCATTTCCAGGTGACAGTGTATGATCCAGGCCAAGTGCTGACTGACGCTCCCCCCCCCTGAAAATAACACCTAACAGGGTGTGCCAAGAATTTTAAATCTGATGTGGCAACATGCTAGGGGAAAGTAAAAAAAAAATCTTCCAATAAACACAACACCCCGTATAGACTACTTTCTTCAGCTTCTCATCTCCATTCAACAATGGAACTGTGTACAAATTTTTGTGTATTTATTTGAATCATTTGTAACAAATCTAATACCTCTTGCATTCCTTTTTTGTGTGGGTTTGTACTGTAATAGTTCCTTTCTCTGCAAGGGAATTACCCCATTTAAGGCTTATTGAGTGATGTTCTTAGAGTAACCCCTCTGTCTCAATCCTTCCTTTACATAGCTATACTCTAACTTAAAATTTGTTAGATTAGAACAGTTTCTTTTAATTCTGACTAACTGACTTTCTGCTATCCCTTGTTTAGTGTGACTGCTTAGTTTGTGTAGCAAGGTATTTCTATTAACCGATTTCCTGTAATGAGTTCTCTTCACTAACTTCCTTGTAGCATCAACAATTAATGTTAAATCTAAAAAAAAAGTCTAATTTATTATTCCACCCAAAAGTGAAAGACATCCTTATACTGTCTTGAATCCATCAACAAAATTGCTGGCTTCTTTCTGAGATTAACTCCAAACTAAGAGCAAATTGTCTATGTATATCTTGTACAATATTATGGGGCTCCTATAGGGTTTTTTATCTCCATAGGCATGAGAATGTTCCCACCAACCCATGAATAGGTTGGTGTATGAGCGGGCAATACAGGCCATCTCCGGGTTATGTCTCTGGAAATAAAACACCCCTTCAAACCAAATGAAGTTATATTCCAATAGGAACTTTGTTACATGTACCCCAAAACCCTTCATACGAACACTGCATGCTTCTGACAGGTCCAAAAAATAGAGGACAACACCCTAACCTAATTAATATGGGATATTACAGTGATGTCATCATTTTTCAGACAGCTTTACCAAAACCTGAAATCCTCAATTGTATTAAGAACATGTGTTCTATCACTCAAAAAATATATTCTGTTATGTCTTTGCAATTCTTTGAGCTAGTTTCCAGGGACAGTAATATTAATTTAGATAGCCAGTCACATTATTTTTACTGTTTATTTATCACATATTATCCAATTAAAGATTAAATAATATGGAGGAGCTGACAAACAAATACTTATTTGCCTATGATACATTTTCAGAATTTATATACCACTATAAGGCTATAGATGTTTTTCAGAACAAATCACCGTATTTTTCGCTCCATAAGACGCACCTGACCATAAGACACACCTAGTTTTTAGAGGAGGAAAACAAGAAAAAAAATATTCTGAATCAACTCACACCCTCTCCCTCACATTCTCAAGCACACTCACATTCTCAAGCACACTCAAATTCTCAAGCACACTCAAATTCTCAAGCACACTCAAATTCTCAAGCACACTCACACCCTCACATTCTCAAGCACACTCACATTCTCAAGCACACTCAAATTCTCAAGCACACTCACACCCTCACATTCTCAAGCAAACTCTTAAACACACAGCCACACACACACATTGCTGTTTTAAAAACTACCCCCAGATTGAGCACTTATATTTAGAAGCTGTAATAAGTACATACCGTGTATTAAACCAGTGCAAGGCTAAAAGTATTGCATTATGTAAAATAGCCATCTTGCCCATTTAAATTTAACTTAGAGCTCAGGCAGCTATCCTCACTTGGCCATAGGACATATACCTGTAATCAAAAGGCTGACTAAACTCTGTACCATAAAAACTAACAAATACCAATCAGATTCAGTATTGTCTGTAATGCAATTACATTACTGAATCTGCGCAATGTTCCCTCTACTTTTAGCCCTACTGTGAGCTAGCACTGCACCGGACTGGTCAATTGCCAATACATGAGATTTTAACGAATCAGGAATATTTACACATGTATGCTGTTTCTCCAATAGCAATACAATTATCCTAATCATATGGGTCACCCATATGATTAGGATAATTGTATTGCTCTTGGAGAAACAGCATACATGTGTAAATATTCCTGATTCGTTAAAATCTCATGTATTGGCAATTTGACCGGTTCGGTGCAGTGCTAGCCCGCAGTAGGGGGGAAATTGTACAGATTCAGTAATGTAATTGCATTACCGACAATACTGAATCTGATTACTTAATAGCGAGCTTAATATTTTATAAGTTCTCTGCTCGCCATTTGCAAGAGCAGAGCACTTATAAAATATTGAGCCCGCTGATAAGTAATCAGATTCAGTACTTTCTGTAATGCAATATGGTGCCAGGCAGACCCCAAACATGCCCCAAATAAGTTAAAGTTTAAACTTACAATTAGATGCTCCGCACCACCTTGGTTTCTCCAGGCCACAGCAGACTCCACATGTGAGGTGCTATCTCAACTGCCCCTTCAAATCAATGCGCTGCCGTGCTCACTAGAGGGAACATTGCCCCTGCACTTGGCGATTTGGCTCCAGGGCACACACACATTCGCTCCATAAGACGCACAGACATTTCTCCTTAATTTTGAGTGGGGGAAAAGTGTGTCTTATGAAGCGAAAAATACGGTAATTGAAGAAATAATTTCCTAATTGTTTCATTTTCACTAAATATATTAATGTTTATAAATATTATTATTATTATTATTATTATTTCTTACATTTGCATCTGTTTGCAGCTTCATTGAACAGCCTTGGGGTTAATATGATCCCTGCTTATGCTAATATGTTTAAATACCATAAGCTATATATACATTTAATTATTTAGATTTGTGGATGATAATTTTTATTATGGTCTTGAAGAGAAATATTACTGTTGTAAATGGTGGAGTTTATTCATAAGGCTCATGAAAATAAAAAATATATACTTTAAAGGGTCACATGAATACGATTCAATATTTAAATGCTCTGGTTGTGTTAGATAATGGTAAAATATATTTACTAAATCAACTGATAAAACAGTTTATATCATTATATTACTTATACCGTACAAATATTAAAAACAATATATTATTAAAGGCAAACTTAAGTGTATTAAAAGAACAATGCACTATAGTGAGTTAAAGGGACAGTCTAGTCAAAAATAAAGTTTCATGATTCAGATAGGGCATGCAATTTTAAAACAACTTTCCAATTTACTTTTATCATCAATTTTGCTTTGTTCTCTTGGTATCCTTAGTTGAAAGCTAAACCTAGGTAGGTTCATATGCTAATTTCTTAGCCCTTGAAGGCCGCCTCTTATCTGAATGCATTTTGACATTTGTTCATGTGTTATATAGATAAAAGTCTGCCAAAAGAACTGAAATAAGGTGTCAGTCTACAGAGGCTTAGATAGAAGATAATCCCAGAGGTAACAAACATATTAATATAACTCTGTTGGTTATGCAAAACTGGGAAATGTGTAATAAAGGGATTATCTATCTTTTTAAACAATAACAATTCTGGTATAGACTGTCCCTTTAAGACAAGCAGAGGTTATGTTTAAGACATTTTTCTACAGAGGATACCGTAGATAAGGTCTATTGGACAATGTTGTGAAAGTTTCTTAAGGGTCGTTCACAATCATTTATAAAAGGTTATCTATTATTTTTTTTATTTTTTTTTTAAACAAAGAAATCCCCATTAATATCTATGGGTATTTTTGGTAATAAATAATTTTACACATTTTTCTAAAGGATTATAGTCAACCCCATAGTTGAAAAAGAGAACCTTACTAATGAGTAAGAACTAGAGTCATTGTAGAATTCAGAGTCCTTTAAATATATTAAGATTTGTTAGTCTGTTTGACATACATTCTATGGAGGTTAAAGAATATTTTTTAAACATTGGTCTAGAGATGTTTTAGAGATAAAGATATATTAAGATTTAGATTTATTATTTGTCATTCAATAAAACACATTCTATACAGGACATGTTAAAGCTATTGTAAACCATTGGTCTATTTTATGGCATGATAATAAATATGTAAGATTATTTGAAAAGGCACCATTTTTTCTTTTAAAAGAAACATATTTTTGGCACACAATCTTCTATAATAGTTTATCAATTTTTTTATCTCCAAAATTCCCCATAGACTTATGGGGATTTTCTGTAGAAAATCATTGGATACATTTTACTAAACAATTGTGAATAAACCCTTAATATATATATATATATATATATATATATATATATATATATATATATATATATATATATATATATATATATATATATATATATATATATATATATACAGGTGGCCCTCGTTTTACAACGGTTCAATTTACACCGTTTCAGAATAACAACCTTTTTTTCCAGTCATGTGACCGCTATTGAAAAGCATTGAGAAGCAGTGCATTTATTAAAATAGCCAGTAGGTGGAGCTGTCCGCAAAGCCAAGCAAGCTGAAATTAATCAGTTTAACCAGACCTGAGCTATCAAGCAGATTTCAAAGGAACAAGATCTTCCTGTCTATAAATCAGTCCAGATTGGAATGCATAGAAAGAACTGTTTGCAGAAAAATGCAAGTGAAGTCTGTGTTGTGTGATTATTTTATTAGGTTTATAATGCTGGTTAGCAAATGTTTTTGTTCATTTAACTTAGTTTAATTATATATTCTGTGTTGTGTGATTATTTTATTAGGTTTATAATGCTGTTTAGAATTTAAAGTCTTCATTTCAAAGCTTTAAAAATAATGTATTAGGTGTTACTTATGACAATTTTGAGAGGGGCCTGGAACCTATCTCCCTCACTTCCCATTGAATTATATTATAAACTGGGTTTCAATTTACAATGGTTTCGATTTACAACCATTCCATCTGGAACCTAACCCCGGCGTAAACTGAGGGCTACCTGTATATATATATATATATATATATATATATATATATAACTTTGACACGGTTGACCACACTCTCTTGCTCCAAACCCTCCACTCCTTCGCAATCTGTGACACCACTCTCTCTCGGCTCTCCACTTACCTGCTAACTGGACCTTTAGTGTTACCTTCTCTGGTACATCCTCTGACCCTTTACCACTTTTTGTTGGGGTACCACAAGACTCTGTCCTTGGTCCCCTTCTCTTCTCAATGTATACATCATTCTTAGGTTCCTTAATACAGTACAAAGTATTCTCTCTAATAACACCCACAGTGTGCTCGGTCGGTAAACAATTGGAAGCAACAACTTTTTGCTACCGGACTCACCCGCTCCTAGATGCTGAGCTCCACCGAGTGGAGTCTGCTGCCTCCCCTCACTCACTGCCGTAGTCGTCCGGTCCTGGGGTGTGGGAACCTAGAGCCTTCCCACTTGTTCTCCGGGTACATTTAGACATTTACACAACTAAATATTTAAGATTTTTTTTTTTTTTATGTTTACTTAGAGATATATGTACTCATAGGTAGTATATTTTTTGATTAGATTTGTCTTAGTCACAGGGCACTATTATTGTTATTATATCCTGAGGTAAGGAACAGGTTAATTTTCAAATGTGTAATTTACCATTATCCAATAGGAGTCAGTGTTCATTTCTTTTAAAGGGCAGGATCACACCTGCACAGACAAGCAGCTTTGATAACGGCAACAGCCGAAACATGTCAGCAGCTGTAGGAGCTGACTCCTTTTAGATAATGGCACCCTGTCGTTTTTCTGTTTTATCCTGAAGATTAATAAAGATTACTTTTATTTTACCACATTGGATTGGTGCTCCGCTACCCTTTCTTGTTCTTTCTCCTTAATACAGTCCCATGGGTTTCAATACCATTTGTATGCTGATTATACCCAAATCTACATCTCTGCACCAGACCTATCCCCTTCCTTACTATCTGTCTTTCTAATTTTTCATCCTGGATGTCCTCTCACTACCATAAAGGGATAGTAAACACCAAAAATGTTATTGTTTAAAAACATAGATAATCCCTTTATTTACCATTCCCCAGTTTTATATAACTAACACTTTTATAGAAATATACCTGTTACCTCTGTAATTACCTTGTATCTAGGCTTTTGCAGACTGCCTCCTTATCTCAGATCTTTTGACAGACTTGCATTTCAGGCAATTAGTGCTGACTCTTAAATAACGTCCAATGCATGAGCACAATGTTATTTATATGAAACAGATGAACTACTGCTCTCTAGCTGTGAAAAAATGTCACATGCATTCAGATAAGAGGTGGCCTTCAAGGGCTTAGAAATTAGCATATGAGCCTACTCAGGTTTACCTTTCAACTAAGAATATCAAAAGAATAAATTTGATCATAAAAGTAAATTAGAAAGTTGTTTAATATTACATAACCTATCTGAATAATGTTTAATTTGGACTTTACTATCTCTTTAAGCTAAATCTCTCAAAAACTGAGCTCCTTATCCCCCCCCCCCCTTCTTCCAAAATCCTTACACCCCCCCCCAACTTTTTGTAACTGTTGATAATAACATCATTACCCCAACTCCGCATGACCGATGTTTTGGGATCACACTTGTCTCAGATCTCTCTTTCACTCCCCAAATCCAGTCTTTGGCCAATTCTTGCCGCCTCCACCTTAAAAACATCTCCAAAATTTGCCACTTCCTCACACAAGCCTTCAATCCAGTCTCTCATCATTTCCCACCTTGACTATTGCAAGTCCATCCTCTCCGGCCTCCCTAGCTGCCGTCTATCTCCCTTACAATCCATAATAAATGCATCTGCCAGGCTGATCTTCCTTACACGTTGCTCCTTTAGTAAGGCAGTGGTGGTCTTGGAGGTGTGTTTGAGGTTGTTATCATATTGTAATACTGCCCTGCAGCCCAGTCTCCGAAATAAGGGGATCGTGCTCTACTTCAGTATGTCACAGTACATGTTGGCCTTCATGGTTCCCTCAATGAACTGTAGCTCCCCATTGATGACAGCGCTCATGCAGGCCCAGACCATGACACTCCCACCACCATGCTTGACTGTAGGCAAGACACACTTGTCTTTGTACTCCCCACCTGGTTGTTGCCACACACGCTTGATATCATCTGAACCCAATACGTTTATCTTGGTCTCATCGGACCACAGGACATGGTTCCAGTAATCCATGTCCTAGTCTGCTTGTCTTCAGCAAACTGTTTGCAGGCTTCCTTGTGCATCATCTTTAGAAGAGGCTTCCTTCTAGGACAAGAGCCATGCAGACCAATTTGATGCAGTGTGCGGCGTATGGTCTGAGCACTGACAGGCTGACCTCCCACCCCTTCAATCTCTGCAGCAATGCTGGCAGCACTCATACGTCTATTTTCCAAAGACAACCTCTGGATATGATGCTGAGCACGTGCACTTAACTTCTTTGGTCGACCATGGCGAGGCCTGTTCTGAGTGGTACCTGTCCTGTTAAACCGCTGTATGGTCTTGCCCACCGTGCTGCAGCTCAGTTTCAGGTGCTTGGCAATGTTCTTATAGTCTAGGCCATCTTTATGTAGAGCAACAATTCTTTTTTTCAGATCCTCAGAGAGTTCTTTGCCATGAGCTGCCATGTTGAACTTCCAGTGACCAGTATGAGAGAGTGTGAAAGCGATAACACTAAATTTAACACACCTTCTCCCCATTCTGTAATGCTGGTGGGATATTTCCCTATCAGACCAAACTTGGCCAATAGTCTTCTATCCCGGCGTAAAGTGGAAGGATAAGGAAATATCCCAGAACAAATTAAGTATAAGAAATGAGGTAAGCAGTACTCACGGTAGACAGGGTAGTCCTTAACAGCAACAAGAGAAAGTCAATCCTGCAGATTAGCAGTTCAGGGGTAAACCAGCAGAATAGTCAGGAACAAGCAGAGGTCAGCAACAAAGTTAATCCAGCAGTTTAGTAGTTCAGGGGTAAACCAGGAGAATGGTCAGGAACAGGCAGAGTTCAGCAACAAAGGCAATCCAGCAATTCAAAGGTTAAACAGGCAGAGTGGTCAGACAGGCAGAGTTCAGCAATGATAAGGCAATGCAGCAATTCAAGGGTTAAACAGACAAAGTGGTCAGACAGGCAGAGTTCAGCAATGCTAAGGCAATCCAGCAATTCAAAGGTTAAACAGGCAGAGTGGTCAGACAGGCAGAGTTCAGCAATGATAAGGCAATCCAGCAATTCAAGGGTTAAACAGACAAAGTGGTCAGACAGGCAGAGTTTAGCAATGCTAAGGCAATCCAGCAATTCAAAGGTTAAACAGGCAGAGTGGTCAGACAGGCAGAGTTCGGTAACAATAAGGCAATCAAAGAAACAGCAGTTCAGAATAATAGCACCCAGGGAAGGACAAGACTAACCTATACTTTGGCAGTGAAGAGAAGTGAAGTAGGTACTTACATAGGCACCTGTTTGCGCCAAGGAGACCTTCCAGGTGAATCCAGAGCGGCATCGGATACTACTGCATGTGGCGATGACATCATCGCCATGCGCCCACAACAACTACCATGATTATGGTAACGGCCATGCTCATGGACCTATGAGTCACGCCGTGATCATAGCAACAGCTATGATCACGAAGGAGCGGTGTGACACATTCACACCTGAGACCTTGTAACACTAACGAGTCACATGACACCGTGGAGGGAAAATGACTAATTGGGCCAGATTTGGACATTTCCACTTAAGGGAGTACTCACTTTTGTGGCCAACGGTTTAGACATTAATGACTGTGTGTTGAGTTATTTTGAGGGGAAAGCAAATTTACACTGTTATACAGGCTGTACATTCGCTACTTTACATTGTAGCAAAGTGTAATTTCTTCAGTGTTGTCACATGAAAAGATATAATAAAATATGAGGGTTGTACTCACTTTTGTGAGATACTGTATATTTTAACCAATATGATTATAGATTTAAAGTTTTCTTGCTTTTTCTTTGCAAATCCAGTGAAAGGAGTGCAGTCTCTCGGCTAGATTACGAGTCTTGCGTTATGAGTAAAAAAGCAGCGTTAAGCCTTATAACGCTGCTTTTTTACTACCGCTGGTATTACGAGTCTTGCAGATTTAGAGGCAACACACACTTTTTTGGCCTTACCGCAAATCAACTTACGCAATTTGCGTATAGTCTATTTTCAATGGGACTTCCATAGCGCCGGTATTACGAGCTTGTCCTGGGAGGCCAAAAAGTGAGCGGGACACCCTATCCCGTCAAGATTCGTACCGCATTATAAAGTCAGTAGTTATGAGTTTTACACTACAAAGCCGTAGCATAAAACTCATAACTAAAGTGCTAAAAAGTACACTAACACCCATAAACTACCTATTAACCCCTAAACCGAGGCCCTCCCACATCGCAAACACTAAAATGAAATTATTAAACCTTAATCTGCCGCTCCCGACATCGCTGCCACTATAATAAACATATTAACCCCTTAACCGCCGCACTCCCGCCTCGCAAACATTAGTTAAATATTGTTAACCCCTAATCTGCCGTCCCTAACATCGCCGCCAACTAATCTGCCACCACTATATTAAATTTATTAACCCCTAAATCTAAGTCTAACCCTAATACCCCCTAACTTAAATATAATTAATATAAATCTAAATAAAACCTACTATCGTTAACTAAATAATTCCTATTTAAAACTAAATACTTACCTGTAAAATAAACCCTAAGCTAGCTACAATATAACTAATAGTTACATTGTAGCTAGCTTAGGTTTTATTTTTATTTTACAGGTGTTTGTATTTATTTTAACTAGGTAGAATAGTTACTAAATAGTTATTAACTATTTAATAACTACCTAGCTAAAATAAATACAAATTGACCTGTAAAATAAAACCTAACCTGTCTTACACGAACACCTAACCTAACCCAACAACTAAATAAATTCCCTAAATTAAATACAAATAACTAAATTCAATAACATTAGCTAAGTTACAACAAAAAGAAACACTAAATTACAGAAAATCAAATCAAATTACAAGATCTTTAAACTAATTACACCTAATCTAATAGCCCTATCAAAATAAAAAAGCCCACCCAAAATAATAAAAACCCCTAGCCTAAACTAAACTACCAATATCCCTTAAAAGGGCCTTTTGCAGGGCATTGCGCCAAAGAAATCAGCTCTTTTACCTGTAAAAAAATTACAAACAACCCCCCCAACAGTAAAACCCAGCACCCACACAACCAACCCCCCAAATAAAACCCTAAATAAAAAAACCTAAGCTCCCCATTGCCCTGAAAAGGGCATTTGGATGGGCACTGCCCTTAAAGGGGCATTTAGCTCTTTTGCAGCCCAAACCCCTAATCTAAAAATAAAACCCACCCAATACACCCTTAAAAAATTCTAACACTAACCCCCAAAGATCCACTTACAGTTTTGAAGAGCCGACATCCATCCTTAACGAAGCCGGGAGAAGTCTTCATCCAAGCGGCAGATGTCCTCAACAAAGCCAGCAGAAGTGGTCCTCCAGACGGGCAGAAGTCTTCACCCAGACGGCTTCTTCTATCTTCATCCTTCCAACGCGGAGCGGCTCCATCTTCAACGATGACTACCAGACGAATGAAGGTACCTTTAAGTGACGTCATCCAAGATGGCGTCCCTTAGATTCCGATTGACTGATAGAATTCTATCAGCCAATCGGAATTAAGGTTGAAAAAATCCTGTTGGCTGATGCAATCAGCCAATAGGATTCAACTTCAATCCTATTGGCTGATCCAATCAGCCAATAGGATTGAGCTCGCATTCTATTGGCTGATTGTAACAGCCAATAGAGTGCAAGCTCAATCCTATTGGCTGATTGGATCAGCCAAAAGGATTGAAGTTCAATCCTATTGGTTGATTGCATCAGCCAATAATATTTATTCAACCTTAATTCCGATTTTCTGATAGAATTCTATCAGCCAATCAGAATCTAAGAGACGCCATCTTGGATGACGTCACTTAAAGGTACCTTCATTCATCGAGAAGTTGTTGTTGGAAGAGGATGCTCCACGCCAGATGTCTTGAAGATGGACCCGCTCCGCGCTGGATGGATGAAGATAGAAGATGCCGTCTGGATGAAGACTTCTGCCCGTCTGGAGGACCACTTCTCCCAGCTTGGATGAAGACTTCTCCCGGCTTCATTGAGGACTTCTTGCCGCTTCGATGAGGACTTCTCCCGGCTTCGGTGATCCATTTTGTTTCACATTGTCTAAGTCTCAAAAGTCTTTGCTGTTATGAGACTTAGACAATGTGAAACAAAATGGATCCATTTATTAGATTGTATGACACCTAAAGGGCTTAATATAGACCTGGACTTACAGGCCTTTATGACATGAATATACTGTAAATAAAATAAATTAACCAAGAAACCCTCCTAGGTGCATACTAAAATGTGAAAAATAGTTTCATTTATCAATTGATTTCTTAAGTTATTTTAATGAACTATGGTATATCATGTTTTATTATGTAATTCCCAATAAGGTATTTTAATGAATCATAACGTAATATTATTTTTTAGATATAGATATATGTATTTTAATAGTTTTTTTACAAATATAGGAACGGTACCCTTTTAGTCTTTTGTATTATTATCTAAAATTACTAAAGCAGTATATATGTATTCGATATGATAAGGTATGAATCCTATTGTTTCTCTCTGAAAAAGATGGTTACATAAAGATGTTACCTTTTAAATGTTTGTTTAATATCTGCCTTAGTTGTATAAGTATATGCTTAACATATGATGCTACTTTTTTAAGATGCTCGTTTAACATTTGTCTATGTGTATAAGCTTGCCGATATTAGGATAAGTGCTATACAGTTGGGTCCAAGAGAAAGGATTGGGCAACGTCATGATGACGATGGTTATATGCTTACCCTGGCTTAGAGGCCGGTCCAGATTGTCTGAATGGATTGGCCGGTGGTATAATGCAGTGCCGGTCTAAAGGGGGACCTAATTGGACAATGTCACTATGATGTCAGTATTACCAGGCCCTGAACAAGAGGCTTGTCCGGATTGATGTACCGGATTGGCTAGGCATTAACGAATAGGGAACTGACATCAAGGATTAAAGGACACGGTGTATTACAAAGATTATTGCAACCAATTCCTCTTGGAAAAAATTGCATAGGGCGAACAAAATGCGTTGAGGGTGGAGCTTGAAGAGGCTCCTAGGACAGATTGGTATCAGAGAAGGATCAAGGCGTCTAAACACTACAGGGAGTGCAGAATTATTAGGCAAGTTGTATTTTTGAGGATTAATTTTATTATTGAACAACAACCATGTTCTCAATGAACCCAAAAAACTCATTAATATCAAAGCTGAATAGTTTTGGAAGTAGTTTTTAGTTTGTTTTTAGTTATAGCTATTTTAGGGGGATATCTGTGTGTGCAGGTGACTATTACTGTGCATAATTATTAGGCAACTTAACAAAAAACAAATATATACCCATTTCAATTATTTATTTTTACCAGTGAAACCAATATAACAATATAACCAATATAACATCTCAACATTCACAAATATACATTTCTGACATTCAAAAACAAAACAAAAACAAATCAGTGACCAATATAGCCACCTTTCTTTGCAAGGACACTCAGCAGCAGCAACCACAGCCTCCCAGACACTGTTCAGAGAGGTGTACTGTTTTCCCTCCTTGTAAATCTCACATTTGATGATGGACCACAGGTTCTCAATGGGGTTCAGATCAGGTGAACAAGGAGGCCATGTCATTAGATTTTCTTCTTTTATACCCTTTCTTGCCAGCCACGCTGTGGAGTACTTGGACGCGTGTGATGGAGCATTGTCCTGCCTGAAAATCATGTTTTTATTGAAGGATGCAGACTTCTTCCTGTACCACTGCTTGAAGAAGGTGTCTTCCAGAAACTGGCAGTAGGACTGGGAGTTGAGCTTGACTCCATCCTCAACCCGAAAAGGCCCCACAAGCTCATCTTTGATGATACCAGCCCAAACCAGTACTCCACCTTGCTGGCGTCTGAGTCGGACTGGAGCTCTCTGCCCTTTACGAATCCAGCCACGGGCCCATCCATCTGGCCCATCAAGACTCACTCTCATTTCATCAGTCCATAAAACCTTAGAAAAATCAGTCTTGAGATATTTCTTGGCCCAGTCTTGACGTTTCAGCTTGTGTGTCTTGTTCAGTGGTGGTCGTCTTTCAGCCTTCTTACCTTGGCCATGTCTCTGAGTATTGCACACCTTGTGCTTTTGGGCACTCCAGTGATGTTGCAGCTCTGAAATATGGCCAAACTGGTGGCAAGTGGCATCTTGGCAGCTGCACGCTTGACTTTTCTCAGTTCATGGGCAGTTATTTTGCGCCTTGGTTTTTCCACACGCTTCTTGCGACCCTGTTGACTATTTTGAATGAAACGCTTGATTGTTCGATGATCACGCTTCAGAAGCTTTGCAATTTTAAGAGTGCTGCATCCCTCTGCAAGATATCTCACTATTTTTTACTTTTCTGAGCCTGTCAAGTCCTTCTTTTGACCCATTTTGCCAAAGGAAAGGAAGTTGCCTAATAATTATGCACACCTGATATAGGGTGTTGATGTCATTAGACCACACCCCTTCTCATTACAGAGATGCACATCACCTAATATGCTTAATTGGTAGTAGGCTTTCAAGCCTATACAGCTTGGAGTAAGACAAATGCATAAAGAGGATGATGTGGTCAAAATACTCATTTGCCTAATAATTCTGCACTCCCTGTAGAGTGTGACAGAGACACACTTTTTGAATTGGACCTGGACCCTCTCCCTTTCCCTATATTGGGATACAGGCTTGTTATTATTTTTATCCTGTAAGTGTTTTTAACAGTTGTGTGCAAAATAAAACTTAAAACGTCTACCTTGATGTGGGTTTGCGCTCTGTTCTTCTTGCTATAGTGGATTATCTGGATGTACGAATATTTAAAGTTTCAGACCGCTTTGGTACGACGCTGTTCAGAAAAAGTACTGATCGAGATTCAATCTTACATGCTAAAAGTTGCCACTAGCCAAGCCTTATTAAAAATATTCCCAAGGCCCAGTACCAGAGTGTTATACGCAACAACACTGATGGGCAGAAATGCCTAAAACACCTGGATGAAATGACAACAAGATTCTCTGAGAGGGGCTACAATAAGAAGATATTTAATGAGATGCACACTCTAGCCACTAGCCCTCCTGAAGCTAAACCAGAAAGCTCCTCTTAGAAAATGACGTTTGTAACAACGTATTCACCTGACAAATACTCTATAACGAGAGCACTGAAAGAGGAGTGGAAGCTATTAGAATCTGATCATTCATTACCATTCACCAAGTGGGAGATCCCAAGGATCGGATATAGGAGGGGCCGGAGTCTAAGGGACTCATTAATGAAAACTGATATGATGGACACATATCCAGAAACATAGTTAAACAGAAAGAAGGGATGTTTTAGATGCATAAGTTGCGTCGTATGTAATGGAATGATAATTGGCACACATTTCCAACATCCTGAGCGACGAAAGAGATATGAGATTAAGTTCTTTTTAACCTGCACAACCCAATACATAGTCTATTGTTTAATTGCCCTTGTGGGAAGTATTAAACAGGAAAAACAATCGACAACGCCAGAACGAGGATGGCCAATCATCGGTCCAGCATCAGAACTGCTATTCAGAAAGATAAATCTGATCAACCAGTGGCCCGCCACTTTATGGAGGCAGGACATTCGGTAAAAGACTTAAGGTTTCGGATAATAGACCATGTCCACAAACTCAGAAGAGGGGGCAACAGAGCCAAGATTCTCTTACAAAAAGAGGCAAGATGGATCTATGAATTTGGGACTATCTATCCTAGAGGCCTGAATGTCCATACTGGGTGGCAATGCTACCTATAGCCAATGAGAGTTCACGATTCATGACATATATTTGCATGATATTTAAGCATGCAGCCCGATGAGAGTCCACAATACAATCCATACTGGGTGGCAACCTATAACCAATGAGGGTTCATGATCTAAATGAGAGCATGATATCTAAGTATGCAGTCATATGGGAGAGGTAGATCCATGCACAATAACAGGGGATGTAGTTTTTTTATTATATTGGATAGATTGAGCCAGCAGTGTATGGACATAACCCATTAGGCAGTAAAGTAATGCGTAAGCTCGCTCACAGTGATTTGTGATTCTAGTACAATCAAG
Source organism: Bombina bombina (assembly GCF_027579735.1). NCBI lineage: Eukaryota > Metazoa > Chordata > Amphibia > Anura > Bombinatoridae > Bombina > Bombina bombina. The sequence continues at coordinate 946,159,656 of NC_069503.1, forward strand.
TATATAGCTTTAAGTTAAACATAATATTATCGTGCTGTGGGGTATTAGGTAGTAATGTCATGCTTAGTCTTCCTCACAGTGATTTGTGAGTTTAGTATAATTAAGTATGTAATTCTAAGTTAAACATAACACTATGGTTTAGTGGGGCATTGTTGTTCTCTGTATTTTAATCTTATTTTTTTATTTTTTAGGTTTATATGATTTATATGTCACATGGATATGTCTCCTATGGCTCAGGGTTGATCTACTCAGGAGTGAATTTGGATTTTTTAGGTATATATTGGAGTAATGGTTGCGTGGGGTGTAGCAAAGCTAGGACCCTCCGTTGCGTCTGACTGTCCCAATTCATTATGGTCATTTGCCCAGGATATTTGGTACTGAAAGCAACATGGAGCAGCACTAGTTAGAATAGCCACTTACATCATTGAGTATATAGCTATTAGATAGATATGGCATATCAGCCATGAAAACACAGGGAGTAGTTTGATGAGGGCTCTTTTTATTACTAGATGATTGTATTATTTTTGGTATGACATTTTATTTTCTCACTGAGTGCTAATATTACTTTATGTAGACTATATTCCTCTCTAGCATTATGATTTGCCACAATAGTATAAGGATAAATTGATGATGCCCACAAAGTTAGGTTCACATGCTCCCTTTTGTTATTTTTTATGAGATATGGTTTATGATTATTCACATGCTTCATGTACAATAAAGATAGGAACACATAGATATTATGTCACTATGCGACTTATATCTTTATTCAGCACCAGTTTTGAATTGTATGGGTTAGTAGTGGAGGACAATGGTGCATTGATAAATATTTGGTTTGACACTAGGATTGTATATGTGGTGGTTTATCTATATTGACAGGAGCTGGTGCGCGTTCAGGCCACGCCCATACGGTGCGGTACCAATATTGACACACAAACAGTGGATCTTGAGCATTTCCTAGGAGTGGACGGTTAGTAATTGGCTGGCCACTTGACAGCCGAGCCGAGCCCACATGTTGTGAATAGGTAGCACAGAGCGACTACTGGGATCCACGCAGGTTCGTGTGATGCTTTAGGCAAGGTGAGAGTGACAGTGATATGAGTGGGATATTTACGAAGTAGGATCTTTGAATACTTAAAACCAATGCAAATGGTGATTGTTGGGCTCTCTTTCAGCATGGCTAACAGTCATGCCCCCTGGGAGGGGTTAACTTGAGTTACACTTATGAGGGCTTAGAAGAGATTCCGATCGCTCTAATATTATAAGAATAGGGAGATAGAGTTATAAGATGCCTAGAAGAGCATAATGAGCTGCCCCTCACACAAGATGTTGTGATATAAACAAACAGGTTAGGGGGGCGTAACTCTGTATGGTGGTTAATAAAAAAAACTCTTACCCATATGATTGGACATGAGTGAGGGGTGTGGGTCCTTGCTAAGGTGGTGATTGGTTGAGCGGATCTTTGGGAAGGCTCTATATCTGAGAAAGGGAGCCGATTGTGCTCTATTTATTTAATTTTTGTCTAATTTTTAATTAAACTCTGTTTTGTTAGATCACCCAGAAGCCATGGGAGAGATATATTTATATACATTAATAAATTGCCAGGAGGCATTTTCGAAGTAAGTTATCACAGATATTCAGTATATGTTTACACAGTATAAACACACTGTTTTACTTATCACTTGGTTTTTGCACCTGGACAGCCATGATTGGTTTGATTAAGGGGGAGGGTATACAGGCCTATATAAGTTTGTCATTTGTAAGCATTGTTTGTCAAAAATAGGGACTGGGTTTTGTCCGAAAACATCACTTAAATAAATAATAATCACTATATTCTGATTGCTGAAGACCAGTGAGTGCTTATTTACTGAATGCATATATATATATATATATATATATATATATATATATATATATATATATATATATATATATATATATGTATATATATGAACAAAGGAGGTGTCATGAAGCCAAGTTGCAAATGTTCAAATGTTACTTTATAAATATATATAATATATATTAAATATATAAGTTATTAAATATACTTCTGATCATGCACACTGTTGTATTAAATGTCAGCTCTTACAAAGAAAACTTTCAATAACACAATTAGGTGTTATATAGCTAAGTAAATGCACCAATTACCTAATGCAACACTACAGTCAGCTCAGCCTATAGATGATCAGTATTCCTCTACATTTATTGAGTCACATGATACTGAAAGACCATTTGCAGTAAGGTAAGTAGCTTCCTTTTTCCCTTTACTACTGAATAGAAGTAAAAAGCACAAACACATTTCTGATAAGGAACATTTAAAATAAAACGAGCAGTTATTTATATTATAAAAGCTGGCAAAACATCTTACAATTGTCTAACACATTTCATACATAAGTATTACCTTAGCATCCTGTGTTACAGCAGCACAAAGTCCCTTCCAAAAAAATAAGTGGAAAGAAATAAACAAACATCAACTCAACCTTACACATTTTTTAACATTATATGGTGAGTTTTAACCCTTTTACTATTGGCCACAATAAATGAATCATAATGATATTTATTTATTAGGACGTGAGGGTCACACTGGAACCTTTTAGGTGAAGCTGGCTGTCTCTCTATGCTGTAAAATTAAACTTAAGATTTACAAACAGTCTACTGCCTTTATGCATAGCTTTTTTCCCTCTAAAATTTAGTTTGTACAAAATCCTTTTACCTACTTTAAAAACATGACCCTGAATAACTAACCGCTTGAAAAATCTTCAATTAGTAAAATATGCTGGCTTGCAGATCTGGCACCTGTAATGCACCTGCCATAGGGCTTACACAAGAGACTCTCCTCTTCCCTTTCAGCGTGCATGCAAAAATGAGCTTGTCTGACAGCGTTCTTACCTTTATTCCCCATGATATTCCTTTATTGCCCTGCATTCATATATTTTCAGTAACTCTTCTTTTACTTTAAACCTTTTAATCAAATCTATATGGTATACTCAGGTGTCATAATAAAAAAAAACAATGTGTATATATATAAATATATATATATGTCATATGTTTTATTGGTCACTAAGTTCCAAGCATTTATTCAATATAAAATAATTTACTTGTTTCTTAAACACTTATTTTTGTCCTATAATTAGATCAGGGTTGACCAAGGTTTGTTTTTAAGGACAAGAATAAAGAGCAGTTTTTTACATGTTTTTTTTTTTTTAAATATCCCTTAGTACATCAACAGCCTTTCAGTTATAACCTTTTAAACTTGACTTAAGATGTCACTTTGGTAACCCAACTTCAGGTTTCAGCATTTATAGCTTCATGTTGCATTCATCAGATTGTGTCAGTCTTATTAGCACAAACGTACATGTGTTAAGTACTTGCAAATGCTAAGTAGTCTAGACTACAATTACAGCAGAGTTTTATTGTAAATGCTGCCTTCTTTGCAATGAAATTGAATAAAAGTGGCTTTTTTTTTAAATACTGTCTTTTTATGATCAGGCTCACGTAACACTGCCTGCTTAGTTCTGGCAAACTACAAATTGAAAGTAGAGGCCTAATAATAAAAAACTCGTCAGCATGACAAGAAATCACTCGAAATCTTTGGAAGCTTTTTTTGAGCATTATGTTGTGTTATGTGTCTCTCCTTCACCACTAGGACCCTGCATAATGAGATAAAGAGTAGACATATGCAGCAGCAAATAATTTGTTTCATGTTCAAATGTTCCTTTGCTGCAGAGGACACATTGTGACCAGTAGGCTTATACCTACAACCTCTAGCGAGCTAAGGAACTGTGCTAATCCTGAGCTTTCTTCACTGATTCCAGGGCTGTACTAATAGGAGACTTATGCCCCGATATTAAAAACATTGTCAGACCCATGAGAAATTGCGTTCTTGACCTCACTAGTCTCGCAGTCCAGGGGTCTGGTGATATATTCCAAAAAAGTGGACTGAACAATTCTGTTCCAACAAGTGGTGATGGGGTGGATTTAACAAGCAGCGGATGCTGCTTTCTACACCCATCGTTTCTGGTCCACCAGAAAAGGAAGTTAAGAAGCAGCAGTCGTAAGCCCACTGCTCCTTAACTTTGCGCCACCTTTTAGGACTGAAATCATCCCAATACAATATGATCGGGATGATTGGTACCCCCTGATAGCGGTCGATTGACCACCGGTGACAGGGGCGGCATTGCACAAGCATTTTACCAGAAATGCTTGTGCAATGTTAAATGCCGAAAGCGTATGCTGTCAGCATTTAGTAAGGTCGAGTGGACATGATTCGCTACAGTGAATCATGTCCGTTAGACCTTTGGTAAATTTACCCTTATGTGTCTCCCATAGGAAATAATAGGGATTGCAGCTTCAGCAAAAGTCCGCCGACATCGCCACTTAGCTGCGATTTCGGCAGGGGGCTGTCTTCAAACTGTGTTTACACAACATAGACTATGTTTTTGTGAAAACAAAAAAAATGTATTGTTGTAGTAACACTAAAATTATGCATATCTATATAAAGTTGGACTGTACAATCACTAGATTTCTAACATTGCAAATTCGTGCCCCTGAAAAGTTGGTGAGAATGATAAGGCTGAAACGGTGCATCTAACATGGATGGCAGTGCTTTGAATATTACACTCTCACAGCAAAGTTTAACCATTTTACCATGGAACGCCCATAAAACTCTCACGGAATGCCTATATATTCATGATGTCTGCGATCGACTTTGTTAATAAAGTCAAAAACACCTTCCTATTAAACCTATAGGAGTTGGTATGTGATATATGATATATATATATATACAATGTTTCATTTATCTGTATTGTATTGTATAATGTTATAATATGTATGTAAAGTCTTGATGTGATAGTAAAAATCATGTATTTGCCATTGCCATGTTTTTTTAGGAAGAAGATTTTGTGTTTGAAATATTAATATTTCATAGAAGACAGTAGCCACGACTTCTGTTGTTATTTATGTATTGTCGACATGAGTTCTCACTGCTCTGAATTTGTTATACGATGGCACGGTAACAAACATGCATTTGTATATGCATTTGTAATTAAATGAATGCACATGTCTAAATATACAGCTATAACAGGTTTGTTACATTGCGGTCACAATATTATAAGTATAACACATTTAGAACAGTGAGAACTCATATAGGCAATACATAAATAAATGATGGAAGTCGTGGCTTCTGTCTTCTATGACATATAAATATTGCAAACACGATCTTTTCATTCTACAAAAAAGGAAAAAACATGGCAAAATACAAGATTTTTACAATCACAATACTTTACATACCTATTATAAAATTATAAATACAATACAGATAGATTATTATTGATTATTATTATGTTTTTTAAACATTCTAAAATATTTTAAATAGGATACATATACATGCAGGCATTTGCACAAAAAGTTACAACATGTTCTTGAAAAGTAATTAGTTTGTTATATTCGGTCCATTTATTAAGTTGTGAAGACAGCTGTTAGGGTACCAGGAACCATACAGAGACGTGAAATGCTAAATTAAACACACCTTTATTAAAAAATAAAAAAAGAATTATAACAAGTCCAAAAGCCAAATAACAAGCCAGAGCGGGTAGTCAGACAAGCTGGGTCAGGAACCAAAGTGAGTAGTCAGACAAGCCGGGGTCAGGAACACAAAGATCAGCGAAGTCAGGAACAAGCCAAGGATCAGAAACCAGAAGAGACCTCAAACAAGCCAGGTAATACACAAAGTAAGGAACACAGGAACTCACAGAGAAGTGAGAGACAACACAAGGGCAAATGCAGATTGAACTAAGGCACTAAAATAGTAAGTGATGACATCATCATTCTCAGACTGTAACCTGTCTCTCACTGATGATGTTCTCAAGTTTGGCCATAAGAGGGAGTATGGGTGTAGTGAGCAGCGTTACACACTCTGCTTCGGGCAAGGAGAAAACACAGGTGAGAGAAATGGCAGACATAACATAAAGCTGCAAACAACAAGTGAAGTTAGGTGAAACCCTTACAACACCTTTGGAGCCATAGCATATCAGGCTCACACAAGCACTATGTATAGTATCCCAATAGAAGATACAAAAGGCGCGCTGTTATGGGCAAAAAGGAAATATATAAATGATTAAAGAAATATAAAATAATCCAACAAGTTTGTCTGCATACAAATAGTTACTGTGTCCTTTGTCGAGTAAGTCTTACTCGGCTGATGGCTGTAAAACAACGATGGTTTGAGTCCGTTTCTTTGGGGTGATCTTATTAGTCGGTGCTTTTATGAATGCAGCTCCTCTTGTTCCCAGAGAGCGGGGATGTAGCTGTTAGAGAAGGAGATAGAGAGGGCACCACATAGTGTGATATTGTTTCATGCAGAATGATACAAATCTAGAGAGGTAATGTGCTTACCAGAAGCTGTTGTACTGTGCTGTGACCAGCACAATCTCACCTGCTAGCACTTAAATCAGTGGCTAGTACACTGCCAAACAGGATCTTTCCTGGGGCTCTTCCTTAAAGCTGTGGGCTCCAAAGGTATCTTCAGTATTAGCTGTGAGCAAGTCTTCATTTTGCAACTTTGGAATTTTGCTCAGTATTATTGCATAAAAGAATGTATACAACTTCCAGAATTAAAAGAATTAAAAGGCTTTATTATAACGCGTTTCTCAACCTCCAAGGGTCGTTTCATCAGATATCAAAGCTTGGATATCTGATGAAACGACCCTTGGAGGTTGAGAAACGCGTTATAATAAAGCCTTTTAATTCTTTTAATTCTGGAAGTTGTATACATTCTTTTATGCAATAATACTGAGCAAAATTCCAAAATTGCAAAACGAAGACTTGCTCACAGCTAATACTGAAGATACCTTTGGAGCCCACAGCTTTAAGGAAGAGCCCCAGGAAAGATCCTGCTTGGCAGTGTACTAGCCACTGATTTAAGTGCTAGCAGGTGAGATCGTACTGGTCACAGCACAGTACAACAGCTTCTGGTAAGCACTTTACCTCTCTAGATTTGTATCATTCTGCATGAAACAATATCACACTATGTGGCACCCTCTCTATCTCCTTCTCACACAAGCACTAGTTAAGTAGCTGTGTTGCTAAGACCGCTGCTACATAACCTCTGTGCTACCTAAATGTTGTGAATTTCAATCATCCTGATCTGATTGGGATGATTGATAGCCCCAACTTGCACCCTATTAACTGTGTGCAAGCAGGCGGTGGCATTGCACAAGCAGCGGCTTGAGCAATGTTAAATGCAGGCAGTGGATGCTGTCCGCTCTCTGCAATGCTGGGCTGCTAAGGTTCATGATAGCAAACCTTGTCTGTCCAGCAGATGATAAATAGAGCTCAATGCCTTACTATTTGACATTTGTGGGATCATTTGTTATAGAATAGAAAATAATGTTATTTTTTGTTTGTTTTTTCTTTGTGCAGTTTCAAGCAAAAATGTATTTTTATTTCAACCGCCTTGACCTCTTAAAACACATCTGGCCTTTTTTGCATAGCATATTTTAGTTGTTTTTTTTTTACATCCATTGATCTATTCATCTCTAAAGATTTTTGTGGCGCTTTACAAAAAAATGATAATAATAATAACAACGATAACAATCTAATAATGTGCTCATGTTCAGTTCAAATAACAATAAAACATTTGACACTTGGCTATTTATTTACAATTTCAATAACATTTTCATGCAATACTATTTGAAAGAAACACTACATATTTCTATGCGTGCTCTTCTTATTTTTATGAATACTCAAATAAACACAAACACTTTTTTATTGACAATTTCAAATATAATAATTACTATGTTATTTAAATTAGAAAATATATTAGATAAACTGCAAATATATAAATATATTTTTAAAATGTTTAATACATTAATGTAATTTTACAATATTTGATGTTATTTGCACATCTGACAACAATTATGCTCAAGACACCAATTACATTTTCAAGATGGATCCTGCTACAGTTGACCATTTTGTATTATTAAGGAGAATAAGAGGTGGAACAGCCTTTGAAAGGGGCTTGGCCAGGGAGACAAAGTGTATGGAGTATGAAATAGGCTTGGCTGAGAAAGAAGAGCACAATCAATAGCAGTGGCTGTGCCAGCTTAAAAAGGGGCTTGACAATTGAAAGGGAGAGTAAATGAGGATTAGACTTTGGCAGAGGCTGAGCTATGGTGAAAGAGAGAGCACAGCTTGAAAGATCAGCTGGGAAAATGCAGGGGGTGGTGTGGTAAATAGGTGAAGATCCATTTTGGAGTGGAACCTATAACAGATAGATGGCAGTACTGTGAAGACAAACTTGCTGTAAGACTCTCCTTTGAAGAAAACAAAAACAAAATATTTGAACTTAGATTTTCTATTAGATTGTTCCTACACAAGGATACATTATTGCCCTAAGATGTTTAAATGGATGTTAAAAAGTTAGTTTCAGTGATGTATTAACCCCTTAGTGACCACAGCACTTTTCAATATTCTTACCGTTTGGGACCAGGGATATTTTTACATTTCTGCAGTGTTTGTGTTTAGCTGTAATTTTTCTCTTACTCATTTACTTTACCCACACATATTATATACCATTTTTCTCGCCATTAAATGGACTTTCTAAAGATACTAATATTTTCATCATATCTTATAATTTACTATAAAAAAAATTATAAAATATGATGAAAACATTGAATAAAACATATTTTTTCTAACTTTGATCCCCAAAATCTATTACACATCTACAACCACCAAAAAACACCCATGCTAAATAGTTTCTAAATTTTGTCCTGAGTTTATAAAGACGCAGTGTTTACATGTTCTTTGCAAGTTATAGGGCAATAAGTACAAGTAGCACGTTGCTATTTCCAAACTATTTTTTTTTTTTTTTTTAAATAAGTGATAGTTACATTTTAACACTGATATGTGTCCGGAATCCCTGAATAACCCTTCACATGTATATATTTTTGGAAAGAAGACAACCTAAAGTATTAAAGGGACATTCCAGTCAAAATTTAAATGCACGTAGATGAATTACATCTTTTAATAGAAACATATTTGCAATATATTTGAATTGGCAAAAATGCTTCTAGTAAAAGTTATTACTGTTTTAGAGTTAGCATTTTTCTCTGCATATGCATGTGAAGCATAGATATATATATTCTCAGTGCACCAGCATTTAAATACTGCAGCTGTTCAGAGTACCAGTGGGGGTTGTATCATATCAGCAATTAACAAATTGAGTCATTACCAGATGATACAAACACCTTAGGCTCTCTGAGCATATTTGAATACACTTTTTTAATGGCTGTAACTTTTATTAGAAGCATTTTTGCTAATACATGTATATTACAAAAATGCTTATATTCAGTACTGAAATGCAGTTTTGGCTTGAATATCCCTTTAAACTTGAGGTATTTTGACTCTTTTCATGCAACTATTTTACCACCAATCTATGCCAAAGTTTGAAGAAAAAAAAAAGTGGTGATTTTTTGACAAAATAGCAATTTAATAATACATTTACTGAGAACGTTAAGGGTTACTGCCAAATAACACCCCAATATGTGTTCAGCAACATCTCCTGAGTACAGTGTAACCACCTATGAATATGCTTGTAGGGTTCTCAGGGGGCTAAAAGGCCTTATTTTTAGGGGGTGCATTCCAGTTTTCCAACTTGGAATTTTCACATCTGTCCTATTTGAGAGATTTCTGAAGCCGGCCAATGTAATTTACCCCCATCAAACCATATGTTTTTGAAAAGTAAACACCATAGGGTATTTGAAATGCAGGTATTTTAATACTTTCCATACACTAATTCAACCACTAGTCTTTGTCAAACTTTTGGGTAGTCATTTTTTTGAGTTATTTTTCACACACTTACACCTAGATTTAGAGTTTTGCGGCCAAAGGGGTGCATAAGCTACGCAGGTTTTTTTCCCCCGCACCTTTTAAATAACACTGGTATTTAGAGTTCTCTGAAGGGCTGCGTTAGGCTCCAAAAAGGGAGCGTAGAGCATAATTTACCGCCACTTCAACTCTAAATACCAGCGTTGCTTACGGTAGCGGCCAGCTTAAAAAACGTGCTCATGCACGATTCCCCCATAGGAAACAATGGGGCAGTTTGAGCTGAAAAAAAACCTAACACCTGCAAAAAAGCAGCTCCTAACGCAGCCCCATTGTTTCCTATGGGGAAACACTTCCTAAGTCTGCACCAAACACCCTAACATGAACCCCGAGTCTAAACACCCCTAACCTTACACTTATTAACCCCTAATCTGCCGCCCCCGCTATCGCTGACACCTGCATTATATTATTAACCCCTAATCTGCCGCTCCGGACACCGCCGCAACCTACATTATCCCTATGAACCCCTAATCTGCTGCCCCTAACACCGCCGACCCCTATATTATATTTATTAACCCCAATCTGCCCCCCCCAACGTTGCCGCTACCTACCTACACTTATTAACCCCTAATCTGCCGACCGGACCTCGCCGCTACTCTAATAAATGTATTAACCCCTAAAGCTAAGTCTAACCCTAACCCTAACCCCCCCTAAATTAATCCTATTTAAAGCTAAATACTTACCTGTAAAATAAATCCTAATATAGCTACAATATAACAAATAATTATATTGTAGCTATTTTAGCATTTATATTTATTTTACAGGCAACTTTGTATTTATTTTAACTAGGTACAATAGCTATTAAATAGTTATTTGCTATTTAATAGCTACCTAGTTAAAATAATTACAAAATTACCTGTAAAATAAATCCTAACCTAAGTTACAATTAAACCTAACATTACACTATCAATAAATTAATTAACTAAACTACCTACAATTACCTACAATTAAATCAACTAAACTAAATTGCAAAAAAATAAACCCCACTAAATTACAAAAAAAAACAAACACTAAATTACAAAAAATAAAAAAAGATTACAAGAATTTTAAACTAATTACACCTACTCTAAGCCCCCTAAAAAAATAACAAAGACCCAAAATAAAAAAATGGCCTACCCTATTCTAAAATAAAAAGATAACAGCTCTATTACCTTACCAGCCCTTAAAAGGGCTTTTTGCGGGGCATGCCCCAAAGAAATCAGCTCTTTTGCCGGTAAAAAAAGCATACAATACCCCCCCCAACATTACAACCCACCACCCACATACCCCTAATCTAACCCACCCGAACCCCACTTAAAAAACCTAACACTAAGCCCCTGAAGATCTCCCTACCTTGTATTCACCCAGCCGGGTATCAGAAGAGGGTCCGAAGTCTTCATACTATCCAGCAAGAAGAGGTCCTCCAGAGGGTCTGAAGTCTTCATCCTATCCGGCAAGAAGAGGTCCTCCAGAGGGTCCAAAGTCTTCATCCAGACGGCATCTTCTATCTTCTTCCATCCGGAGCGGAGCGGGTCCATCTTGAAGCAGCCGACGCGGAGCCATCCTTCCTCACCGACGGACTAACGACGAATGAAGGTTCCTTTAAATGACGTCATCCAACATGGCGTCCCTCGAATTCCGATTGGCTGATAGGATTCTATCAGCCAATCGGAATTAAGGTAGGAAAAATCTGATTGGCTTATTGAATCAGCCAATCAGATTCAAGTTCAATCGGATTGACTGATCCAATTAGGCAATCAGATTGAGCTCGCATTCTATTGGCTGTTCCGATCAGCCAATAGAATGCGAGCTCAATCTGATTGGGGGGCAGATTAGGGGTTAATAAACATAATATAGGGGTCGGCGGTGTTAGGGGCAGCAGATTAGGGGTTCATAGGGATAATGTCGGTTGCGGCGGTGTGCGGTCGGCAGTTTAGGGGTTAAAAAATGTATTAGAGTTGCGGCAATGTGGGGGCACCTCGGTTTAGGGGTACATAGGTAGTTTATGGGTGTTAGTGTACTTTAGAGCACAGTAGTTAAGAGCTTTATGAACCGTTAGCCCAGAAAGCTCTTAATACGCAATTGGCGTAAGGGTATCTGTGGTATGGAAAAGTCGCGGCTGGAAAGTGAGCGTTAGACCCTTTCCTGACTGACTCTAAATACCAGCGGGCAGCCAAAAGCAGCGTTAGGAGCCCTTAACGCAGGTTTTGACGGCTACCGCAGAACTCTAAATCTAGGCGTATGTAATTTAGGCATTGATTCTCAGTTCCTGTTATGTGTAACTGACAAAAAACACCTCAATATATGTTCAACAACATCTCCTGAGTACAGTGATACCTACTATGAATAGGTTTGTTGGATTTTCAGGGGGGTAAAAGGCCTTATTTTTAGGGGGCGCATTCCAGTTTTCCAACTTGGAATTTTCACATCCCATTCACCCATGTCCTACTTGGGACATTTTTGAAGAAGGCCAATGTAATTTACCCCATCAAACCATATGTTTTTGAAAAGTAGACACCCTAGGTTATTTGAAAAGCTGGTATTTTAACACGTTCTATGCACTAATTTAACCACCAGTCTTTGTCAAACTATTGGGCAGTCATTTTTTTGTGTTATTTTTCACACACACACACACACACACACACACACTGTACTTTAGGCATGGATTCTAAGCTCATGTTATGTGTTACTCCCAAAGAAGACCCCAATATGTGTTCAGCAACATCTCCTAAGTACAGTGATACCACCTATGCATAGATTTGTTGGCTTGTTTGGGGGGTGCAATGCCAAACCTCTGACGTGTTTGGGATTTTTTTCACATTTAGCATATCTTCTTTTTGGCGGCCTTTTTACATACCCCAATTTATTTGCTTGCCATGAATGTGCATATATTTTAAAAGTTGACACCCCAATGTATTGTATATGGAGTGTTTTGATGCCTTTGATGCAACTGTTTTAGCCAAAAAAATTGGAGAAAGTGTATGGTGGTACGTTTTAAATATTCATTTTTACACACACATTGCTTTTTACTATGATTTAGGAGAGATTGTTGTAAGTTAATGCAAGAAAACACTCCAGGTTGTTTTCTGCAAGACCTCCTGAGTACACCCATGCCTCCATGCATAGGTTTGCCAGGATTTTGTGAAGGTTCAGTTACAAATGCATGACTTGTAATTTGAGTTGAAAGTGAGAGTATTTCTTCTGATAGGCCTATCTTTAGTTTTGGGCCTATTGCATACCCCAGTTTGATTTATTGCCATGAAAGTGTATATATTTGAAACGTTGACACCCCAAGGTATTGTATATAGAGTGCGTTGATGCCTTTGATGCAACCGTTTTAGCCAAAGAAATTGAAGAAAGTGTATGGTAGTAATTTTTCAATTTTCCTTTTTACACACACATTGCTTTTTGACTAGATTGTTGTAAGTTATTGCAAGAAAACACTCCAGGTTGTTTTCTGCAAGACCCCCTGAGTACACCCATAACCCCCTTGCATAGGTTTGACAGGGGTTATGGTAAAATACAGCACCAATTTTAGAACTTCTAACAAATAGAACAGTGAAATTTAAAAATCTAGCACAGTAAAAGTATAAAAAAAAAAAAAAAAAAAACAGTAACAGGAAACATAACCAACCCCCCCCCCCAAACAAAACAAAAAAACCACAACAGCAAATGTAAAAAAAAAAAAAATAATAATTATCAGTGTGTGATACCGCTTGAAGCAGTCCCCAATGCAGACTCCAGGCTGTCTAGGGCAATCAGGACAGTAAAAAGTGGTGTCCTTTCTCTGTCCCCTCTTGGTACAGACTGCATTCTTTCTGAGGATTCTGCTTTGCTGCAGTAGAGGTAATTTTGAAAATAAAAGGGCAAGCCCCAACTCTGCTCTCTCCCATCACCGCTCCGGGGAGCAGGTGCATCTTGGTACAAAATCCCCGAAATGATCTGAAGCCGAAACTGTAAAAAAGTCAGTTTCAATTCAGGGTTTACTATTTTGAACAAAAAAAAGTGTTGTGGGTTGCAATCTGCATTATGTAAATTGCAAACTTTTTGTACCAGGCTGCAGTGTTCCACATAATTAGGTAAGGCTGCAGCAGCTGATCTGCTAGATCAACCCCATCCATATGCCGCTTATAAGCCTTGATGCACACTGGCTTCATTGTGCTCTCAGCTCTGCCACGTACAGAGACCTCCACAGTCCTCTCTGTGTGGATGGTGGTAAGATGGTATACATCCTTCTTGTCTCTGTACTTAACTGCCAACAGCTCCTCTTGGCGCAGAGCTGAGGTCTCCCCCCTTCATAGCCGGGTGCTTGCAAGTTGTCCTGGGAAACCTGGGCGGTTCTTTAGAATTGTACCACAAGCCACTGTATCAAAACAATACAGTAGCTTGAACAAAAGGACACTTGTATAAAAATTGTCTACATAAAAGTGGTACCCTTTGTTCATCAGGGGTAAAATCAGGTCCCAGACAATTTTGCCAGTGATTCCCATATGTTCTGGGCAGCCTGGAGGGTCAAGGTGGATATCCTTTCCCTCGTACACCCGGAAGGTCTAAATATACTGAGTCTCGCTCTCACAGAGCTTTTACACCTTCACTCCATACCTGGAGCACTTGGAAGGAATATACTGCTTGAATCCCAGCCTTCCCTTATGCTTCATCAGGGATTCATCCATGCATATATTTTTTTTATTTTTTTTTTATTATTTTTTTTATTGAGGGAAATAAAACAGACAAACAGTTTTGCTCACATGATAGAAGTTACAAATACACAGGTAATTTGTTGGGTACAACTTGCAGGATACAATGTTCAATGAGCAAACCCACACTTCCCTCATTATTTCCCCTCTCAACAATCAAACTGCAGAAGCCACTTTTGGGCCTCCATGGAACCTTCTAAGCTAGGGGTTTTAAATAAAGATAGGCCACTTATGGGCCAATACTATACGCTCACCCTCCAATGCCACACGGGCCACGGGTGGGTCCATAGATAAAAGTTACAACAATAAAGGGAGGGCATATAGGTGTAGAAAAATAATAATTCACTATGGAAAGGCTCGGGGTGTAACCACAGTTCCCCGAACAGGGCAGAGACTACTTAACTCTGCCAAATATACAGAGATTGGAAAAAGGGAAAGGGAGCAATAAACAGTATGAGGGGGTAGCTACGGCACTGCCTATCCACATTAGGCAAAGTTTATTGCAATTGGTATCGTTGGGTATGTTCAAAACTTATATCTCTATCATCATACATTGAAGGGTATTTATCTACCTGCTACAGTCTTCAGGAGGACCATTCTTTGCTCATGAATATGTTAGCTAAGTGGTTATATCACTGTAGGAGCCTGATAAGTCCCCAGGTCAGAACTTACAATTATACACCCCCTATACACTAGAGCAGACTAACATGCAAATATAAGTAGCTATATTCTATTAAACTATAGACATTTATATACAGGAATGAGCTGTTTAGTATTAATCTAGTAGATATCCCATGAGCCAACTCACCTCCCGCACATGCCCTTCTAGATAGCAATCAAACATACAGTGGGAAAGGTCCGCGAGCAGCAGTGAGGGGACTATTACAAATTATCAAGAAAAAAAAAAAAAAAAATCAGTTTGCATTGTAGATAATCTGTCATATTAAGTACATATAGGGTACTCCATCAGACACTAAAGTCGTCATACGACAGGAGGAAAGCTAGTGGGCAAGGAACCTTGCCGAACTATACAAGGGTTTAAAGTGTAATGCACAATTAAATGAACCGCTGTACAGCACATCAGAATAGTCACATCCACAGAACGGTGCTTCTCACAAATCCCCATAAGACTCACAGTTCTAACCCACTCCTGCTTTCTCCATGCCCACGACATACTGGGCATCCAAACTCTTTTTCGCAAGTGGAGCCCTTTTACAGTGTTGCGAGTGGACTGGGTCAGTGAGGTGCAACCGCCATAACAAATTCAGCAGCCATGAGAGCACAGAGGTAAATGGACCTCGCAATCTTTTCAGTCTCATAATTATCCATGACTTTCCTTGACCTAGGCGCCTTGCATTCCTGTGACGGCCCGGTGTCTTAGCGAATCTTTTTACCGCCAGAGCCTCAGTTTCCCTGCGTGACAGGGGGATCACCCTAGAGCGGACACGTCCGCTGCGTGTTCCGGTCAGGTCAGTCCGCTCCACCGCTGCTTCCATGATGTTAGGCAAGGCAATCACTGCAGAGTGTGAGGTTGCATCCGTAGAGCCGCACCTCGTATCTTGCGTACCTCTTGAAAGGTTGTGACTCTGGATAAGTGCTTCCATGCGCTTCTCTAGTCTGCCATAATGTGCCCTTAATAGTTCCTCTATAATTCCCCATGTCACGCTAGGGTCACCATCCATACCTATTGTGCAGGGTTGGGAAACAATCTGCAGTAGCGTATTACTGAATATCTGGTAGGAGCTTTCCCTTAACGCTCTGTATGTGGCCCCTTAACCCAGGTGGCGGGGGGGGGGGGGAGCGCCAAGATCATGTAGGTAGGCCGCAGCCCTCCAAAGTCAGATAGAAAGACTTTAATATGGCTTAAAAAGATTCCCTCAGCTCGCCCTACACTCCTGCAGCAATTAACAAGAGTCCTTACTGTAGTTTATATCCTCAGATAAGAAGATTCAATAGTTTTTAAGGAAATTCCTGACGAGCTGTAAAATATGCGTCCTTCTGTAGCTGCTGCTTGGCCACGCCCCCATCCATGCATATATTCCTTCCAGGTGTATAAGCCTCTACAAACCTGGCAGTAAAGTGGGTAATCAGGGGGCAGATTGTATACAGTCTGTCAAACTGGGAATGCTCCCTAGGAGGGCACCGGCTGTTGTCGCTGAAGTGCATGAAATGT
>NC_069503.1:946536383-946551383 GCF_027579735.1 Bombina bombina
TGTCAAAGACTTAGAGAATACAAGCAAAAATTTGGATTTCATCAACTTTTTTATGATATCTCCAGTTTTCATCATCATGTGAAGTGTGTGATGATATTTGGCTGAAGATTAAGAGAATAAGGTTTGTATACGGCAGCATTTTGGAAACAATGCCTAGAATTATTTTTGTATTATAGATCAAACATTTTTTATAGATTTTTAATGCTACTAAATTATATTTATTTCTCAAAAATTATACCAATTAAGATTTTTGTTGACAGTTGTCAGTAAAGGTTTCCACCATGAAAAAAGTAAACTTTATTTATATCTATATATCTGTACGTTTTATGTATATATAGTGTATATATAGTCACGTGTGTGTATGTTTAGCTGTTTCATATTTGTATTCCCTGTAACTTTTTATGTGTTGATGTTATATGTTAGTTTTCCAGACACTAAAAAATAAAGTTTATGCTGAAATTCAAGATTCTTTTTATATGTATATTGTATAGTTTTCACTCATGTTTCATTAGGAAAGTATATTGCTTTTGGAAGCACTTATAATATTTTTTTACTAAGTAAGGGCTATTGCTGGCTAGCTGTTGACAGTGTGATCAGTGCTTCTAATTATGAGCTCTCAACAGTAATTAAAGTAGTTCAAATACCCTAAGTGTTGAGACACTTTTGAAGGTGGGAACTGGTTTCTTTTTGCACATCTGTAAATTAAATGCAGTGAGAATAATTATTTATCTGCATGTACTTTAAGCACCCTCTTTCCAAGTGTCAGGCCACTATAATTATCAATTTAGTGCCACCATAGACAAGTGTTGGCAGATAGAACCAGATGCAGACTTGATTTGTTTATTGCTAGTTCACAGAAGTTGCTTAGCACATGCTGCCAGTTTACTTGGGCTATGGCTGAAAAAGTCTTAATCCATTGTGTAGCCAAATGAAACAGCAATAAATCAAGTAAATGATGTTTTTAATGGAGCACTATAATAATGTTGTTGCTTATTATTTATGTATTCCTTATATGGATCTATGTTTACAAACTAAAGCTAAATAGGGAAATAAAATGTGACCATTGGATTTAATGTGCTATTCTATACAAACAAATCAATGCTAGGAAAATCGTTTGCATATAATGTGAAGTATCAAAGTCCATGTAAATTTATGTAAAAACTGGCAATTATAATACACACATATCTGCTGCACTTGCAAATCTGATTTGTGTGTGTGTGTGTGTGTCTCCAAGCAGCAGTAGTATTTGGATTTCTGTCACTTTGTCATCATTAAAAGTATCATTGTCAGTAGGGAGATGTGGAGGCCACCTCTAAAATTGTTCCGTCTTCGGTTTCTTTTGATTACACGTGAAAAACAAACTTACTGGGTGAGCTTCAGTATGTTCTTACAAAAGCTGGATTTCTTTAAGGAAAATATACCTTTTTATTTAAAAAAAAATCTAATTTCTGTTTAAAAACACGGTTAAGCGAGCAGCATGTGTTGTCACTGGCAGATCTCCAGTCGCTGGAGAATTGGATAACACATGGACTAATGGTAGCTTATGTGCTGTCTGCATTCTTACTGAATGGGCAAAAGCCCAGCACATATTGCAGGTTTAGACTGTGCAGCTCTGTGCAAAAATATTACATGGCTGTTTTATGAAATGCTTCTATTGTAAATACAGCAGTTAATCTTTTGAGGATTTTTAAGGCTTCAAAGGTACCTCCAGCATGTAAAGAGTTAAGAGGCTGTCCAACCAAGGCATCCATGTCTACAGACATCAGAGTCATAGCTTAGCTGCAGGCAGTCCATTGGTTGAAGGATTCTTTCATTTTTTTTTAAAACCAAGTCAAGATGTTAATTTTGACTGGAAGATTGTTGTATATTAAATCTGAAACTGTATAATAAATAGTGATACGTTTTAGAATATAAGGCACTGTAAAGATTAAATGTAAGTGAGCCAATTAAACTATGAAACCACCAAAACCTCTTCTTTTGTGGGCCACATGATCAGAATCTTTCAGGCCCATTAAAAAAACATTCTGCACGTAATAATGTATATTAAAAAAAATGATATTTATTATTATAGGACTGTCAAACATGGGTCAGTCTTTAAGAGTGTTTCTGGGATTTCTTAACAAAAAGTAGGAATTAAAAACGTTGAATTTATTCTAAAGCAGGGGCTGCTATATTTGGGTCAAACTAAAAGCTGTTATGTCTTTAGTCATATCACAGGATAGGAAAAGTAACTGGTTTTAATGTCTACTTAATATTCTACTTAATAATGCAGCCATAAAATTCTTTACCATAAGTCTGTATTTTTTCAACGCTATTTGAACTGTGCAGCTGGGCATATTGGAGGCCTGTTGTAACATGCCAGACAAATAATAAAGTGTTGTACAAATCTTTCTTCTTAATTATACATGCTAAGTGGATTAGATGCTGTATTTCCTTACTTTCTTGCTCACCTGACTTTGTTAACAAAAAAGGGTTGAGTACTAATCAGATGTTGTCTACACTGATCAGGAATTTGGTAACATGAGACTAATATTAATGTGTTACTGCTATTTACGTCTTATTCTGCATTGAATAAAATATAGTTAATTCATATCTTAGACATTGATGACAAAAAAACAGGTTTTAGCAAACATTTTACACTAGTTTGTGCCATTTTATTAAAACAATCTATCACAATAAAACTGATTTAGATGTCATTTTAAATAGTAGATCTTCAGAAGAATGCTAAAATGCCCAAACAGACCTTTGAAGGGCCACTTCATGCCAATGTTTTTGAACCATAATAGCGTAACTAATAGAATTTTAATGTGCATGCCCATGGATAAAATTCCATCTATATTATTTCTACTTTACATTTTCTATCACTGTACTGTAGGAAGGACAATAGTTTGCATAAAACAAATGTAGAGGTCAATGCAGTTTGCCCATTGTAAACTATACGTATAACATAACAGAAAGGCTGTGCTTGATTTGTCATAATTGTTAGGTTTTTTTTATTCAGGTAAATGTTACATGAACAACTTTCATGATTCAAAACAACATGATCCAACTTTTAAATAAATATATTTTAATTTATGCATTTAATGTTTTAGTTTATACCATAATCATAATAACAGTTTCCATCTGTGAAGTAGAATTTCTGACAAATCTAAAATGTCACAAATAATAAATAATGGGATACCCAGCTAAGGAGTTTAACACCTACAGTTGGTATTGGATCACTATTTAGAGATAGAAGCCTGTATAGATAGTACTGTTCTTCAGATATTAAGTACAAATAGAGAGGTGGACATGTGGGTTTTTTTTCCTCATGAATTATGATAGGTACATCTTAGAAACAGCTAATGTTTGCCAGTAGTTGCTGATCGTAGAAGGCTGTTTAAGTGCTCACTGTCAACATGGACATCATGGGCAGCACTTAAAGTGGCTCACCTCTGATTTATTCATAAACCTCACACAAGCACTGGGCTTTGTTCTTCTTATAGTTGGAGAAAGGGGTGGGCTGATGCCAATAAGAACAGGAATAGGCAGTCTCTTGCTGAGCCCAAAACTGAATAGCACTTTACCTCAAAGCCCATGACCTCAATTTACAGGGTCTCTTGTGTTACAGTTGACTCTTTTTAGTTGCTTGAGATAAATACAAAGAGGAGGCTCAATTGATGAAGGACCTGCTAACACTGCATGTTCATCCAATATGTTATAAGTACCTATGAGTTCCTGATTGTAATGTTTTCTCTTGGATCTTCTCAAATTAGACTCCTACAATCAGAATTTCTTTGTTTGTAAAACAAATATAAACATTTTTATGGAGTCACTTTTAATTTAATAGAAATCAAATTCTGGATATATTATATATCCATGTGCAAACATATTGTGTTTTATTAGGTGTGTAGCCTAAATATGTAGGGTTTTTTATTCTTAGAATATTGTTTTGACTGTGTAAATACATTATACATACACAAAGGTCAGTATGCTTATAGTAGTCGATTGGCCTAATATGTTTCTCACAAAGACTGTGAGCAATTATTAACCTCCCCAGAGAATTCATTATTAAAAGTAGGGTCCTCATCCAATGTTTTTGGACTGCTTAAGACTGGGTTGTTTCCAATAAATGGGATGCTGGTAATACTTAATGTTCACAAAGTGTACATCAAACAGTATTCTTAATTTAACAAGAGATACTGCAATAGAAGCTATATTAGGAAATAGTGATGAGAGTTAATGATATGTCTTCAGATAAAGAAGTCTTCGTGCACAATCTGATCATAGCCATCAGCTAATTTGTCATGGCTAAAGTGAAAATGTCAAGACCAATGAACCTATGAGTGCTGAAGGGGGCAAACGGGCTATTGGAGGCACTTTTGTGCAAGGAGTGGGCCATGGCTTAAATTCAGCTCAAGGGAAATACTAGGATAAGCCAACTC
This sequence comes from Bombina bombina, assembly GCF_027579735.1. NCBI lineage: Eukaryota > Metazoa > Chordata > Amphibia > Anura > Bombinatoridae > Bombina > Bombina bombina. Next base: position 946,540,808 of record NC_069503.1, read on the forward strand.
TCTGCCCAAATCCTTAGCATAACAGTACTAGTTGGGAAAATAAGGTTTGTTACGAAGAGGGAAAAAAATATGTAAAATAGCTTTAGGCTGGAGCCCAATAACTATGCAAAGCACTGATGCATTTTATGAAAATAATTTTCACTGATACTATCTTGCATACATTACTTGAGAGGTTTAGTATAAATGTTCCGGGAGGTAGCAACATAAGTAAGTATTCTTTCTTATGTAAATTGTTTGTATTAACTGAGCTAGTACCATAATACAGGTATTTAGAATATTTTATAAAAAAAATGGTTAGCTAGTCTTATAAATTACTTGAGCTATAGGATGTCTAAAGGTCTTAATCACCAGATTTGCTTAACTTTTAGCTGTAACCTATCTAATTTTCCTTTTTTTTGTTTTGCTCTCTTATACCGTGTACAGTAAATTGTCCTTTCCAAGATAATGCACCCTGACAACTTCTGCTTGTTTAATTCTATTGATTACAGTGTTAAACTGAAATAATCTGATACCTGTTTCCTGCCCTTACTAGTTGTAGACTAAGAAACCTGATTGTTTTTTTTCAGCTCCTTAGCTGTTTTGAATGTATAATTATGATTGCAGGTCATTTGATAGCTATGCTAATTGCTGCCAACCATTGTCTGTATGCACTTAATGCTGAAACACGATCAACATCCTACTATAGTTGATGTTTGGTGCTAAACTTTAATTAACTCTTATTGAAGAGAAGTTCACTTTCAGTGCTGTATAACTAATCATTCACCTTCATTATGTTTCGGAAGCTCTACTTGTTCATGGTTCTAATAGATGAGCCAGCTCGTAATAAACCTGCACAACTCAGTTCCATGAGAGGTTGCTCTGAACTGATATTTTGTTGCTTCTTGTAGAAGATAATTGGGTAAAAATAATTATTTGAGCTCTGTATCTGATTTTTCATACACCTATCTCAGATTACCTTTTTCCTGCAAGGCAATATCATTTTAATAGAAATGCCAGATTTAAGATAACATTATTCCTTCAGCTCTGTCCTACTATGCTTGGTTCTCTTGAATCAATACAATTAAGCCTGTCTCCTGTTGGAATTCTGGTAATTATTTATCTTAAAATACTTTTTCCTGTAATGATATTGAAGTTAAGGTAATCAAGTTACTGGCAAATCATGTAAAATTCTGCTCTGAATTGCTGGATGCTTGATTATAATTTGTGTGACATCAAGTTTGTTTGAAAAGGGATAATGTGTGGTTAAAGCAAGAAGCTTATAATTGTGGTTGACATTTGTTTGTTTATAATGAAACCTAATTAAAGTTCATACATCTAAAACACAAAAGTTAATTACAGAATTGTTCACTTCACTTCTGCACAAGAGACAAATTAAGTCCCTGAGTAAAAAATAAAACATAAAAATATGACAAAAGATGACGTTTAACAGAAGCAGTCTGTCTCCTCTCATTTGTGTATGATGTGAAGGGCAGGTCAAACTAAATGAATCAATAACTTAATAATCAAAATTAAAAAAAAAAAAAAAAAATGAATTAAACACACCTGACAAATTATAATTATTAAATCATTTTTTTGTGTGCATTGTATTCATTGTTTTGCTTAAAGAGACAGTCTAGGCCAAAACAAACTTTCATGATTCAGATAGAGCATGTAATTTTAAAAAAAATTCCAATTTACTTTTATCACCAATTTTGCTTTGTTCTCTTGGTATTCTTAGTTGAAAGCTTAACCTAGGAGGTTCATATGCTAATTTCTTAGACCTTGAAGCCCACCTCTTTTCAGATTGCATTTTAACAGTTTTTCACCACTAGAGGGTGTTAGTTCACGTATTTCATATAGATAACACTGTGCTCGTGCACGTGAAGTTATCTGGGAGCAGGCACTGATTGGCTAGCCTGCAAGTCTGTCAAAAGAACTGAAAAAGGGGCAGTTTGCAGAGGCTTAGATACAAGATAATCACAGAGGTTAAAAGTATATTATTATAACTGTGTTGGTTATGCAAAACTGGGGAATAGGTAATAAAGGGATTATCTATCTTTTAAAACAATAAAAATTCTGGTGTAGACTGTCCCTTTAACGTGGTTAAAGAGACTGTAACAACTTTGTAATTAAGACCCATCTGTTCTGTTTATATAAATTAACATTTCATCCATATCTTAACTTTTTAAAAACAACTTAACATCCTTTTTTGATGCAATTATTTTTCAGTAGACAAACGCCACCCACCATTTGCCTTATTTGGAGGAGTCAATCTGGGCTTTAGCAGACAGGGCCATCCACTGTCATAAAGTTAGTATAAAGCAAACTTTTTTTGTAGTTCTTATCTGATAAAGCCAGTGAGGCACAGATATATCACAGGGTTAGCCTTGAGAAGTCAGCAGGATGCTTTTCGTGTTCTGAGAATTTTCAGAGCTAAATTACATAAAAGAGGGCAAAATAAATCATGAAAATATATTGCAAAGTTCATTACTAAAGATTTTATAATATATATATATACATACATATATATATATATATATATATATATATATATATATATATATATATATATATATATATATATATATATATATATATATATATATATATATATATATATAGGAAACATTTGACTTAGATCATGAAACTAAATATATATATATACATACTATTTAATTGTTGAACCCTAATAAACTACATGGAAGCTTGGTAGCTTTATGGTCTGGTCACCATCTGTTAATTGCCTTGCCTGACTAGCATCACTAGTTAAGGGTGTTGAATGTACTGTTTAAATATGTACTGAAAGGTTTTAAATATACTTTCTCCCACTCATGGTCTGTTTTTTAAATCATCATGACTTGGAGGTTTGCTAATAGAATTGGAATGCTTGCCGGAATACCTGGCCTGTGATTAGTTTTATGAAGATAATTACAGTGGTGTTAGGCTTCAGACAAAGTTTTTTTTAGAAACCAGAGAATAGAAACTTTATTGTTAGGATGTTGTTAGAACATAGTCGTAAATTATGGTTTCATAGGACCAACCTCATCCTCTAATTGTTTAATGATGCCTTAAAACCCTAACATGCTTTGGTAAAACAACAGGGGTCCCTCCTCCCTTGTGGTTATGAACACGTTGCTTTGTATAGCTATATTAAGTATATATAAGTATCTCTAAAGCATCTACTATCAAATAATGGAGTCTTAAAATTACGTTTGATTACTCCAGGACCCCTGCTAGCTGAATGTCCTTCTGTTCTTTAACCACACTAATATTATTAATAGACTCATTATTGTAGTAGCTCAATAATGTATTCTAGTGTGCCCTTATTAAATGCTCCCCCCCTAAATACTGCACAGTATGTGTGTTTAAACATAACATTTAAACCAATGCAAGAATATATATTTAAAGAATGAGGAAAAATGAGGAATAGAACAAAATAAAACCTACAGAGCTAAATTACTGGTGGTGCGCTAGTTTCTTTTTTTTTCACTCGAACATTAAATGCGCTCAAAGTACAAAATTAGCACATCCGGATAATCATACCTATTACAAGTTGATTGTTATTGCACAAGCAAAAGACTCAGGTGCTAACTTCAGGACTCCTCCCGTTCTAAAGGCACGCTAAAAAAAATCAATTTCTATTTATCGTTTGTACGCTATCCCAACTAGATCAACTGTGCTAAAGCAGAGGGTGTGTAAGGAATATTTTAAATTCCAATGTTTTTTACTAGAAGAAAGTGGTTTTTATTTTATATATATATATATTATCTATATAGAAATATATATATATATAATTGTTTTTGTAAAATATATATCATACCTATTTATCTATCTATCTATCTATCTATCTATCTATCTATCTATCAAGAGAACAATGTGTGTTCTAAAATGCAAATTATAGTCTATAAAAGCTTTCTGATGACAGTACTTTATTTTATTATAATTATATATATTTATATAATTATACAAAAATATATACCTTTAGGTTGCATGTACATAAGGTCCTGTTGTTTATACTTGGTCCCATTTTTCAAATGCAAATAAACAAATAGTCTAATATCCAAAGTATTCTCAAATCCAAACCTTTTCCAGTCTGTATATATATATATATATATATATATATATATATATATATATATATATATATATATATATATATATATATATAAAGTTCAAAGTAGACAAGCACTCCAGAAATCCAAATCACATGCCCAGGGTGCAGCAGATAGGTAAATAGAAAGTAATGAAGAGTGCACTCATATATATATATATACACACACACAGTATAAAAAATATAGAGAAATACTGAATATATATAGCTATGTATGTGTATTTATATATATATATATATATATATATATATATATATATATATATATATATATATATATATATATATATATATATATATATATATATATATATATATATATACACACACACACACACACACATAGGAGGCCTTTACAATCAAACACTTTGCCATATCCATTTTTAACCGTTTTTAAACCTTTTTATTAAAACTAAAATTATATTGTTTTAAATGAGTTCAAAACTTTATTTTAATATGTTTTTGATGTGTTTTGTGAAATTATTGTTGTTTAACTCTTACAATTTACTTCAGGTCTTAAGTCATGCTAAATATTCTAGAGCATTACTTTAAACTTGTAATATGAGCGCTATTTAGCGTGGTCACGATATCCATTGAAAGTATAGATTGCGCTACAGTGATGTCAGCCACGCTAACCATTCTCTGGTAAATGGGTTTGAACATGGAATTGTAATATAAAGTAAGTAAGCTTTACAAGAATATCAAATATTCAAAATACAATGTTTTACTACTCTGGAATATAATGGTGTAATACACACATGCACATGCATGCCCTCATGTGTACACGTATTTATAAACAAGCACATATCCTAACAGCATTTAAGTCTGTCCGGTTTATTGCTGTTATGTTGAAAAAGTTTATGTAACATACATAAGCTTGAATATTTATTTTTTATGTATTTATTTATTTTCAAACATGTTTTTTTGAAGAAGTCTATATAACGGTTGTTCATCCTAAACCAGGACCCACAGTAGGACCAACCCATCCTTCTCATCTGGTTCCACTTTCAAAACTGTATAATTGGGAAATTTGTATCTGTTTCACTGGGACTGCATGCCACTGTAAAACTTAGCATCAAATGATTTTATGATTATATGATTTATGAGGCTATAGTCAAACCTTTGAAGGTGATTCTACTTGAGTCATTTATATTTTTCCATCTTCAATGCACAGAAGGCCTTCTGCTCTTCAGCTGCTATATTCTTGTTTTTTTGAGGATTCAGTGTAATTTTTTTCTAACACTGTGAGTTCTAATTGTTCAAGACTAAAACGTATCACCCATCTTGCTTAAAAATTGCTTACTGTTTTTTATTTTATATACTATAGTATACATTTTTGTTTTAATTAATGTATGTCTGGATTTGTTCAATAATACAATATCCACCTATATTTCTGCCATTGCCCATAAATACTCATCCCATCCACTACCAAGACTCAGCCCAAGGTCTGCTTCTCTTCATCTATTTTACTACGTCCTCACATTCCTGTCTACAAGAACTCTCTAGAACTGCACCAATTGTGGCACAACTTAGCCTCAAGCTTTTAGAATTTTAAGCATCCCCTAATGATACTTAGAACCTTCAATACCCATATCTTGATCTCTCTCCACTGTTCCTCACATCCTTGTTTTAGCATGTAAGCTTACTAGCCCTCTCATGTAGCTCATTTACTGCAAAAGTAGTATACATCAGCTAGTAACACATAGGAAGGGCCTTAGCATAGATATGCTTTGCTTTTGTACTCTGTAACTATACAACTAAAGTCATAGTACTGCAGGGTATGTTGGCATTTATAAACATATAATAATATATCATAAATGGCCATAATAGTGAAAACAAATTTTGTGATCCCTCATATGAAAAGTATGGACAGTCCTGGTCCAGATGTATTTGATTGCTTGTGTTTGTAGCCATGAAGAATTGTTCATAAGCCTTATTTTTTTTATTTGTTTTATCATCGACTTGACCTACCATTTTCTTCTCTTTTGATAGGTTTATAATGCATGGGAGCATAGACTTGATCCATTTGAGTTTAGATAGGAATTTGTTGTGCTTGCAAATACTTTAAATATTTTTCTTTTTAATAAAAAACACATGGTTGGTTGGTATATTTTTTATTTGACACACGTGAAAATAATCTATTGTTTATGGATCAAAATGGTAACACTGACTTTTCAAACAGCTTTGAACTTGATAGAACAAGCTTCTTTTCAAAACTAGGAAACAAAACTTATTTCTAAGTATAATTTTCCCCAGGACCAACATAGCTATTAGAATTCTCTGTTACTTTTATTGATATTTTCAGAATGACTGCAGATATAATGATTTTGTACACACAATGTATAAACAATCATAAACAACTGTAATGAAAACAAGAAATATGATTTATAGAACTAGAAATAGTTGTGATCAGCTGCATTGTATGTAGTTTTGAAATATGTTTATTCTTCTGTAGAAGTTATATGAACAAAAATATTATAATGTGGAGGATTTACAGGTTGATAGTATTGACAGCTAAATAAATAAACATGGTAATATGATTTAATTCTCTGACATGATTAATGCAGTGAATTTCTTTCAAGAAAGAATTAATGGATTTCAAGGTTAATCTTTATGTTTAGTAGGATTATGAACTTAAACTTTCAAATCTAAGAGGGATTTTTGAGGGTTGAAAAGGAAATGGATTGGGACAATTCTCATCAATGGGCAGCTTGTAAAACTGAATGCAATTTACATAACCGTTAAGTATTTTCCTAATGTATATTGCACGCATTGTAATACCTGGCAGAACCTTTCTGATTTGTAGATTAATATTTATTTAGCAAAGGAAAATCAAACGGATTAAGAAGTCATCATTTTAGCTCTAATCCTGCTTTGCATAGATGAGACAAAGAGAAGTGATTAAGGCGCAGTGGGTCTCTGTCTTTCAGAAATGCACTTTATTATATTTTTCTAATAAGAAGTAATCAGTATATTTGCTTGCATTAAGTAGTTAGCAGTGCCTTAGTATGATTGCTCTTGGTGCTAATTCTTATAGAGATAAATGATTTAAAGGGTCATTTTGATGCAAAAATTACATTCTCTGATTTGTTAGAGTATTTAATGTTTGCATAATAAACACAAGCTTGATATGTCTTTAACCATCACAAAGAGGATAAGCACATATTTAAATAAAGTCCAATGAATGACCTGCAAGCATCACAGCTCCCAAGCAGAAAACATAGGTGACAGGTGGCTTTTTGCAACTACCACTCCTGATTGGTTTACCCTCCATATTCAGGTCAGGACCTGAAAAGCTTGCTGCTCTCAAATGGAAGTTTAGCTATGTGTTAACCCCTTGTGGCCATTAAACAAATAGTAAGCTAGAGTTAGTAATGCAAAAATTATATTCTAATGAATTAGAGAATGTTTTTTTTTATTTTATAATAATGTCTCTTTAAAGGGACAGTCAGGTCAAAATTTAACGTTCATGATTCAGATGGGGCATGTAATTTTAAACAACTTTCCGATTGCTAAACCTAGGTTGGCTCATAAACTGATTTGTAAGCCGTTGAAGGCTGCCCCTTATCTCAGTGCATTTTGACAGGTTTTCACAGTTAGATGCTGCTAGTTCGTGTGTGTCATATAGATAATATTGTGCTCACTCCTGTGGAGTTATTTATTAGTCAGAACTGATTGGCTAAAAGGCATGTCTCTCAAAAGAGCTGAGATAAGGGGGCAGTCTGTAGAGGCTTAGATACAAGGTAATCACAGAGGTAAAAAGTGTGTTAATGAAACAGTGTTGGTTATGCAAAACTTGGGAATGGGTAATAAAGGGATTATCTATCTTTTTAAACAATAACAATTTTCAAGTAGACTGTCACTTTAAAGGGACACTCAGGTTAAATTAAATTTTCATGATTCAGATACAGCATGTCATTTTAAACAACGTTCCAATTTACTTCCATTAAAAAAAATGTGCACAGTCTTTTATATTTACAATTTTTGAGTCACCAGATCCTACTGAGCATGTGCAAGAATTTACAGACTATATGTATATGCATTTGTGATTGGCTGATTGCTATCACATGGTACAAGGGGAGTGGAAATATACACAACTTTGACATTTGTTATAAAAAAATCTACTACTCATTTGAAGTTCAGACTAAGTGCTATTGCATTGTCTTGTTATCTTGCATTTGTTGATTATGCAAATCTAATGTGTTGACTGGTCCTTTAAGTTTGTTTTATTTTATGTTCTTGCTACACACACACACACATATATATATATATATATATATATATATATATATATATATGTATATAATATATTTGGTATTATTCACAGTCTAAATATGTGTACATAAAGCAAAACTCTGGTATTACATGGCTAAAAATAGATACCATTTCAATAAACAGTGACTATTAGTCTTTGTGTATGTATTTAACCACTCTGCCTTTTGTGTATGGACTAAGTAGTTTTTATACGGAAAAGTTTCCACTGCACACTAAGGAGTATATTTATTAATGTGCAAGCGGACATGATACGATGTAGCGTATCATGTCCGCGGCACATCAATAAATGCCGACAACATATGCTGACAGCATTTATCATTGCACCAGCAGTTCTTGTGAACTGCTGGTCCAATGCCGCCCCCTGCAGATTTGCCAATTGGCCGCTATCAGGGGGTGTCAATCAACTTGATCATATTCATTTGGGTTGATTTCTGTCCGCGGCCTCAGAGCAGGCGGACAAGTTATGGAGCAGCGGTCTTTAGACCGCTGCTGGCTCACCGGAAACAAGGGGCATCAAGCTCCATATGGAGCTTGATAAATCGGCCCCTAAAGCGAAAAAGATGGGCTCCTCACAAATATAATGGTGTGTTTTATCAAAGGTCCAGTTTCCCAACTGATTTAAAAAAAAAAAGTAGACAGGTGCTTTAAGTAAGAACAACATTTAGGTCTATTCAAGAACAGCTACAATTTAAAACCTGCGTAGATAGACTTTAAAGTGACCCTATGTTAACAGACCTATCAACTGACTTATCGTCATTCTAATTGGCTGTAAAGAATTTACTTGATCTCCAATGACTTACAACTGTAAATTTTCAAAAGTTGTTTGAAACCTACATGTAAACTTGCTTTGTAGCAAGCAAATTATATTAAAAAAAAACTACTCTAAATCTTTTATTTCATATTCTTATATTTTCTTTTTAATGTAATGTTGTATAATATTAAATGTAATATTATTATATTTAAAATACATAATTATTACACTATAATGTAATACCCATTTGACAGAATGTATCCACAACTTCATACACGTATTTGATTTGCTTTACTTGTACAACTTAGGCTAATAACAGTTGACACCTTGTTTGATCAATGTTATCAAAAATGTAGCTTGGTATATTCTTGAAGCTTAAATATGGTAAGTCAGAAAATTAAGTGGATGTGACTTTGATTTGAGTCATAATGTCAAGTGGATTTGATAAGTTGTTTCTTTGTGGATAGCTGATATTAATTTACCTGTACTAGCATGTAGGATGCTTTTCCTATAAACTTGTCTCGAACCAACTTGGTCTGTGTAAGCTGGCTAAAATAGGAATTTTTACAATTGACTTGCTTTTTACACAACAGCTGAACTTTTGCTCCAAGTCAGCTATTTCATCTGATATCTAGTTGGTTCAAATTCAGAACTTGGTGGATAAACTCCTTTGAGTCCTAGATTTGAACATGGTATATATTTAGAATGAATTACATAGTATATATTTTTCATATATTTCCCTCATGTGTTATTAGAGCATATATGCATGTTTCACTCAAACATTTATGTGCACATGAAGAGAATTATGACTGCAAAGCTGTGTTTAGAGGCACATGAAAATAGGCACTATATATGTGTACTGTATTTCAGAAAAAAAAGCAAGAAAAAGCAAAAATAATTATAAAAGGATGTTAGTAATTAAATCTATTCTGCTAGAGCAGTTGGCTAAATGCTGGTACGGCCAAATATATTTACTTACCAAAAAAACTTACACATAATTGTCTCACTTCTGGTATATTGATTAAAAAAATGTTCCTGGAAGATGAAAAAAAGTCATAGATTAGTCTATATTCAGCTAAAATTGTTGATTAACTTAAATTATTAAAAAGCTGTTGTGTTTTATCCGCTCCAGTAATCAGTATATTTAGGTCCCCGGAGATTTCCATTGGCGAAATGATCAACAAGCAATACGTTAACAGGAGAAAGGAAAGACTAAATCAAATCAAGACTTTTGTCATGCTTTTCATCATATTAAAATAAAAGCCCATTATACATTCAAGTTAGAGGTACATATCTCCCTTTGATTCCTGTATAAAAAGAAACTAAGGAATCATCAGTCACATAAGATTTGATTAGAAAATTAAAACAGTCTGGGCTGTTAGCTACTTTGGCCTGAAGGTAGAGGAGGAGGAAGATGTGAGCGATAGGAACAGTCATCAGGTAGCATACCACTCTCCAGT
>NC_069503.1:946553883-946556383 GCF_027579735.1 Bombina bombina
TTCATTATGTATTCAGTAGAGAACTTTAAAATGTTTGCAGTGGCAGAGTATGTGTTTACATTTCCACTGCTTGCACAATTTTGCTAGGATTTTTCTAAAAAAAAAAAAAAAAAGAGTATGGCTATTAAACATGCAAACATTTTTCCTTTTAGCTTGACACCTACAGTAACTGTTCTGACACAAATATTAATTAAACAGAGCAAGTATTTGTGGAATAACTTCAGAAATCATTATATATCTAATGTTTTAACTGGACCACCAAATAAGAAACTTTTTTTGTCGTAAATTACCATAGTGACTGACTTACACAAATACACACCATTTATTCACAGCTAGTTTCCCATTAGTTCAAAGAAATTCTATTTGTTTTATTTGGAGTGAAATGCACATGTGTTTATACAACTGTTATTGAGATCTGATGTCATTGTTTAGAAGGTGTTTGATTATTATTGAGAGTATAATTTATTATGTTGTTTGTTATGGCAATAATACTAGTTTGATTAAGGAAATAGTAAACATTGAATGAATCGTGATTACAATTATTAGATATGTGAAAGTAAATGTTTGTTTTTGGCCACTCCCTTTTTTGGGGCACTTTGAATAAAAGTTCAAGCTTCCATTGTTTTTGTATGAAATAACAGAGGTCATACACTTTGGGGTCCTTTGTGAATTAGCTTGATGTTATCATATACACATTAGGCACCAGCCTGACTGAGATACACTGTACATGGTATTTGGACAAGAGTTTTTTTTTACTTTTTTTTTTCTTTTGCTGAGTGCTTTCGTATTATGATATGGCATTAGCAGCACAGTCTTTAAATACACTGCAAATCAGATGAAAATAAGCCATGTATAAAGGGATAGTATCTTAATAGTGTTGCTCTTTTTATTGGAGGGGAGGGGCATTTTTTTTGCACTCTGCATATTGGATGTTAATAACCCAATTCCCTTGCATGCCAAAAGTTGATAGGAAAACTGATGTTAATATTTTTTTTTGTGTGCTAGTAGACTGAGCTTTAGACATCTTGGCTTCTGTTATGATGTGCATGTTGTTTGTGCAAAATTTCCTAATGCAAAGGTAAACATGTCTGTCTCTGTACTAATTAGAAAATTATTACTTTTTCATGCTCTTTGTGATCAAATTATTTCAAAGGGGTTTAAATCTCCATGCATTCCATGAGCATAATTAACCTGAAGCTCATCAATGATTAAAATTACACACCAAGCTTTGTGATGTTTGATTCAGGAGCAATTAGGCTGTCATTTTAGCCATCACAGATACCAAAACTAATTTTGATTCATTTTCAATCATTTTCAATCTATGAAAACCTCTGATGTATGTTAAACTGATAATTTCCCCTCCTTGACATAGCTGATATGATTTGACTTGATTACTGTAATAGGATTCCTTTCTTTATATTTTATAAATAAAAAAATAAAGTGACCTTTAATTGAAGTTTTACCTACCTAGGAAGAACATTCCCAGTAAACATATAAACATATACACAAAATCATTAGTAGTATTTTACTAACCACCTCTACTCAAAGACTATGCCACATATCTACTACTTTTTCATTATGTAGAAAACTGAATCCAAAGAGATCATAAAAAAAATGCAACGACACTCAAGCTCTCAGATATTCACTGAACATATTAAAAGAATCATATAAACAATAAGTGCAAAACAATTAAAATATATACTATTACATGTAAGACAAAAAAACAGGAACTTTGACTTTGTTAGGAATTTTTAACAATGCTCTGATCTAACTTTTCATTTGTAATGCTCTTTATGAAATTGCTGCACGCTTTATGTTAATAAGTGCAAGCCTGACTGTGACTTGCAATTAGATAGAAGATTACTTACCTGCTGTATGGAGCCAAGTCAGAAAGTGTGTCATAGGCTGAAAATAAACTCTGATGTTAAAGATCACTAAGCTGTTGTGCACAGTGCCATCATGATGCAAACCAAGAGACTGTCAAGGATTCAGAAGCAACATTAACCATAATAAGGCTTAGAGTAGCAGAAGCTATGGAACCCTAAGTAAAAGGAAATAAGGCTGATTGCTACATATTAATTCATATACAGATAAGGTGCATCTCGTATATGTTTAAGGCTTAATGTGACCATGTAACAATAAAATTATTGATTTAATGGCAGATAATTACTGACATACATAGCCATCTATAACCTGCCTGTTTCCATATATACCTAAGAAGTTTTGGATCATAATCCTAAAGATAGCTATAGAATACACCAGAAATTGTAGGATTTCTTTAGCGTACCTCTTCAGTTGGAAGGGTACACCATATATTTACTATCAATGTGTAATGTAGGACTTCTGTAAAATATCACTCTCTATTTAACAAAATAAAATACTTAACATATGTGAAGTTTTCTATCACACTCTCACCAGTAGCGATTATTTCTATATTATAAAAACTTGGAATGTTGCAAAAGCTGCAGAAAAATAAAAATAAAATCTTTAGAAAAAAGTT